>NC_083343.1:120105987-120414598 GCF_019175385.1 Lycium barbarum | reverse complement strand
GGGGATGGGGAGTAAGAGTTAGGACAACCATTTGAATGACCGTCTTGACCACCACATAAATTACAAATATTCCACTCAAAAGATTGGGAAGGTGCACACAACCCATTCCCGGAAATATTTGACAGTGATGCCACAAGTGGGGTCCTCCAAAAATCAAACAAGGATCACCAAAATTGGAACAACAAATATTCGACCAATTTTTACTCCAAGATGCCATGTCAAGCAAGCTAACCAAAATATTAAATTAAAAATAAAATAAAATAATAAATAAATAAATAAATAAATAAAAACTTGAATAGAAATTCAAAAATCCAAATTAGAAAAACAGTAATACTACTAAGTCCCCGGCAACGGCGCCAAAAACTTGTTGCTCCCAAATGCACACGCAAGTATACGTGGTCGTACAAGTAATATAGACTGTTAAGTCCATATATCGATCCCACAGAGACTTAGATTCTACTGTTAAACTAATTCAAATTCGAATGAAACTATTCAAGAAAGTGAAAATCAAGATATTTGTTGTACTAAACTAAAACTGAAAAGTAAACAATTTGTGATGGGTGTTTTTGTGACTGCGAATATTTCGACAAAGATTGTAAGGTTTATCAGATGAGAGAGAGTTCTAGGGTCATGACTTTCGACAATCTAGTTGATCTTCAGACAATTCCACCTATCTTATTTCCTGGGTTACTAGTTGACGGGTTAATTATAATTTCATGAGTATCTTCCGAGTTGCTCACAAGCCTGTAGATGCTACTATAACGCCTATATCCCTATGGTCGTCAGCGGTAACAAGAACGCATTTATACCTCCGTATTCAACTAAGCAAGGCTAAAGGGTATATTCCTATCCTCATTAGCGAAACGATTATATCGAACAAGCCCTATTTATTCTTATTACGCATGCAAATTCTCTATCCCTAGTTCAATTCATACGCCACAGATAGTGTTCAACTATTGGCCAGATAATCAAACAATTAAGATTAACAATACATAAATAATGCAAAATATGGAAAATCAATAGATAATAATTGTCATCCAACCAACTTTCAAATCTTATGCCACAACCCTAGAATTAAGAGATTAGCTACTCATGATTCGATCATAGAGAAAAGAATTCATGATTAGCTTAGGGTTTATGAAGATAAAAGTAAAAACGGGGAAGGAAGGGTTAATGACGGCTTACAATTGTCTCAAAGTATCTCAGCATCCCGTTCTCAACCCTTAAAATACGTATTTATAGTCTAGGAATTTAATGACTCAAGAATAGACAAAATCCTAATTAAATTCGGACAGGTTGAGCCCATCCGTGCTGGCCCCACGTCGCGGGCTCAGCGCGGACCCTTCAGTGATTTTCAGATGGCAAATGTGCCCAGTCCGCGACGCGCGTGCAGCGCAGGCTTTCACTTTTCCGCAGCTTGAACTTCACGTGCTGGACCCGTGCTACGGGTTTGGCACATATGCCTCCTTCAGTCCATTTTTTCTCCTCTTTTAGTCTGTCACTTGTGGTCTTCGCCTAGTCACCTCGTATTATCATCATATGCTCCAAAATCAACCACTTTTAGCCCGGTTTTCCATCGCTTGTCTTCATCGTGCCTATACACATGAAAGATAACAACATAAGCCCAAATACGACGATTTCATCATAGATTAAGCGATAAAAGTCATAAGAATAGGATGTAAAAATGACACGAAACATGATTTTCGTGCCAAATATCATATACCTATACATATGTGTTGTCCCTGTGCGGATCTCTTGTTTTGGTGGAGTGTTGTGTACTCAACGAGTGGCACCAAGAAAACAAATTTTTGGTCCCTAATTTAGTGTTTTTTCTTTTTGTGTCTTTTTCCTGATCTTTGTTTGAATCACTAAGTGGCAGTAATTTTAGGGGCATGCATTGATAGCTGATATATGGTGGTCAATGTCTGTTATTTTCTGTGAGATGAAAGATCTACCTTATATCTTGAATCTTATGTTGGTAATTTTCATTTTCATTATTTTATTTCTTGATTTTGTACTTTTTGATGCCAGGATGATGACAGTGATTTAGAATATGAGTTGGAAGCTTTCCCTGCTGTAAGTAGTGAAGCTTCAGCAGAAGCTGCGGCATGTGTGAAGGTAATTTCCTTAAGCAAACGTGGTAATTTGTGAGTAACTGTTTGGCTGAACTGCTTGCTTCTTTGATTTACTCTCATTTTGTTCTGCGGATAACCAATTGTCGTTTGGGGGGTGGGATAATTTTGTGCTTGGACAGGTACTAATTGCTTCTGGGGTATCAAATGATGCCAACATGTTAAATGGTTCAACTGTTGAGGCTCCATTGACTATAAATATACCAAATGGCCAAACATCTAGAACTGGTATGGATAATTCATTCCAAGGTACTTCTATGCACGGGACAAATATTACAGTCCCAGTTGCAGTGCAAAAACAGCCATTGTCAACTGTGGCGGCTGCTGAGGGATTGGATACCAATGGGCCCGCTTGCACCAACGTGGCTCCTCGACGAAAGCGTAAACCCTGGTCAGCAGCAGAAGACTTAGAACTCATTGCTGCGGTCCAAAAATGCGGCGAAGGAAACTGGGCAAACATATTGAAAGGGGATTTCAAGGGAGACAGAACGGCTTCCCAGCTCTCTCAGGTTTTCCTTCGTATATGATTAATAAATCTCTGTCTTTATCAAAATAATGATTAATATATCTATACATATTCTCCAGTTTTAATTACTCTCTCTAGTTAGTAAACGCTTTTATCCTCGTCCTTAATAAGGGTTAGCACAAACTTGGTGCTATTTAGCATCGTATTTGGAAACTCTCTTTCTGTTAAGTTTGGTAGGTAAAATAGTTTTGTTAGATAAAGTTGTTGATCTTTCACTGCTTAGGTTAATCCTTGACTTGGAGGTGAAAGAATGTTTATTTTTTGGGTTTTGTGGGTTGCAGCTCACTAAATTGATCTTATCCAATAATTTACTAAAAAACAGGAAAAATAAATCTATGTGGTGTGAGATTAGGGGCCCCATAGTTTGGGATCACTATTTCTCGATAATCCCCGGTTGTGATGGAGCAGTTATCCTCTCATCTATGTGGTGTGAGATTGTGGGCCAATTTCAAGAAATTTCTCTGTCAGTTTTATGGTGTAAATGGAGAACTTTTTTACTTCTGATGTAGGACTGCTACATTCTTTAGAGGATAATTTTTCCTCCTTTTAACTCCTCAATATCTAATGAAACTTCTTACTAGTCCCTGCTACTAATTTGACCAATCAATCATTTGGGATCACTATTCTCGGTAGTCCCCGATTGTGATGGAGCTGATATCCACTCATCTATGTGGAAATGATGTTGTTATGGGTCAATTTCAAGAATTTTTGTGTCAGTTAAAAAAAATAAATGGGAAACTTTATCCTTGTTCTGATGTAGGACTGTACATTCCTTAGAGATAATTTTTCCACCTTTTACCTCAATATCTAATGAAACTTCTTTACTGAATCCCTGCTACTAATTTTAACCAAAACCATTGTCTGAAATATTATCTCCCATAAATAGTATCACTTGTTTTTTTTTTTAAAGGGAAAAGGCTCAAATATGTCATTGAACTATCGGAAATAGCTCATTTATGCCACTCATCAATAGTTTGGCTCATTTATGCCATCAAACTTTCGGAAATGGTTCATTTATGCCACTCATCAATAGTTTGGCTCATTTATGTCATCGCCCATTACCAAAATGACTCATCCATATCATTTTTCATTAACACCGGTTTTATAATACCAGATATGACACGTGACCTCTAACTAGAGGTCCATTTAATTAAAACAGCCCAATTTTAAATCCCAAATTAATAAAAAATTCGACCCATAAACCCTACCCACCCACAATTGGAGGCCACGTGTCATATCTGGTATTATAAAATCGGCGTTAATGAAAAATGGCATGGATGAGTCATTTTGGTAACGGGCGATGACATAAATGAGCCAAACTATTGATGAGTGACATAAATGAGCCATTTCCGATAGTTCGATGTCAGAAATGAGCCAAACTATTGACGAGTGGCATAGATGAGCCATTTCCGATAGTTCGATGGCATATTTGAGACTTTTCCGTTTTTGAAATGGAGAAGGGTAGCAGTTCCGAAAAAAGGTGGTCAATACTTTATGATTTTCCATCAGCTTTTGCATTTTCTTTCTGTTGAAAGAAGATAACTGCCTATATACAAGTCCATTTTATGAATCTATTGAATGTGTACAATGAAATTATTTTGTTGAGTACGCCATACAAGTAAATTCATGCTGTTCCTTTGTACAGAGAGTTGTTCTCTCTGCGTACCATGAATGGTTTGGTTTAACTTGTTATAAGCAATGTGATAGGGAAACTATTAGAATGGTTATGCCGTCTGCAATTATTGTCAGATGTAAGCTCTTTTGGTGCCATTTGGACATACATATTATTTGCCAATGCTATATTATTTGCAAATAAATGTTTGTTTCACAATTTTGTCCATTGTTTCAACTTGAACTTCAAATAGAGAGTTTGAAGTTGAGATAATCATCTGATCAAATTTCATCCAAATTCTACCCGTTGGGGTTCTTTTTTGTTTTTATTTTTTGGGAAGATTTGTCCTTAGACTTTTTTGCAATTTATAATTCAACCCAACATTTATTACCACCTAACACTTTCTTCTTGTTTTTTTTTCTAGAGGAGTCGGACTAGATTGAAAGGATTGTAATATTGATAAGGAATATATTTGAAGGCTTTGATAAAAACATCGATGTTTAAATTACCAAAGTTGGTTGTTCAGTAACAAAATGTGATAAAGGTTGGGAGCCTTTGATAGCTACTGTAAATTATGGGGTATCAGTTATATTTCTGTTTTGTAAAATTACTCCAAGCATTAAATTCATTCCAAATATTTTTGCAAAAAGTGTTATCCAAACACAACTTCGTTTCAAATCAAAACTTCATTAAAGTCATGATTTCGGAACAAATATTTGTAAGTTATGTCCTTTCCAACTAATTGCTTTAGAGTATGTTGCTCGGACTCTCCAAAAATGTTGTCATACCCGTGTAGAATCCTCCAAAAATACACTATTTTGGAGGATCCAACACGCATAAAGAGTACGAGCAACAGGTTTTAGATGCTAAGCAGGAGTTACATTCTGATCATATCTTCTTAAGCTTTTTTCTTGGTGCAGTATGGTTGATACGTCTTATCAACATAAATACTCTAGAATATATTTAAATGATTAAGAAAGATTTTTGTACCAAATCTGTTCCCATGACCATCTTAAAATTGTTAGGTCAATTTCAGTCATAGAGCCCGTTTGGATTAGCTGAATTTAAGTAGCTTTTAGCACCAAGTGCTGGAGCTGAATCTATGAATAAGCAGTTACGTGTTTGGATAGAAGTGCTGGAGCTGAAAATAAGCAGTTAATGTGTTTGGTAAAAATATGCTGATAAGCACTTCTTCTGTTAAAATGACTAAAATACCCTTAAAACTGTTAACACAAAAAAAAAAAAAAAAATAGTTGATTTGCAAAAAAATAATGCTAAATTGTTCATATATAAATTAGTTTATGTCTAGTTCACTTTAAATTCTCAATTGATTAGATATAATTACTTTTAATAAATGTAAGTTACTTATTTAAATAAAATAGTATAAAGATTTGACTAAAATGAACATTTTCTCAATAGCATATAATACTAATAATTTGACTAGTTTACCACTAATTTTCTTTTTGCCAGTGATGATAATCTGACCCATTTGCTATATGACAGCTATGCTTTTCACTGTAACTAATCAACAAAATACTATGCGGTTAGTTTATGGTATTTACAGCTAGTTTCTATACTCTAAAAAGAGTAGCTATTGTTTTTGTAATTTAAAGTTGTCTATATAAATCGAATATATCTGGATTGCATGGAGGAGGGTGCAGGGAAGAGAGAAGCAATGGGAAAGAAATGCTAAAGAAAGAAATGGAAAGAAAAAGAGGGGAAAATAATGAATGAAAGGGTAAAGAAAGAAATAGGAGTAGAGCAAAAATATGAATGGAGAAGATGATGCAAAATCTGGGTGTATGCTTGAAAAATTAGAAAGGGACGACAACGAAGAAGGAAAGAATTAACTGGAGTTAGGGATTTGATGTAGTTAAGGGTACTTTAGGGATTATAAGAAAATGCGAGGGACGAAATCGTAAAATACATGGTCAAACTTAAAAGAGCTTTTAAGCTAAAAGCAATAAGTTGGGGTGCCCCAACTTTTGGCTTTTGACTTATTTTAAGCAGTTTTTAACTTATTTTAAGCACTTTTCTATTTTGTCAAACACTCAAAAAAGTTAAAACGACCAGCTTATAAGCCAATCCAAACACCCTCATAATTCTGAAGCTGCATATGCCATGGGGCAATCTCGGGTTGCCGCCTAGGTTTAGGAAAGAATAACCTAAGAAGCATAGACACCTTCCTTATGTAAGGACAACTCAAATACAGTGTAAAACTCTCTGTACATGAATATTGTGAGAAATTAGAATTGAATCTGTCATCTTTCAAATATTTCACTTTTATTCTAATAGATAGATAGAGTTGTATAGTATTCTGTTTCTGGACATCTTTTTTTCACACGAGGATTTTTTTTTGTAATTTGGTGAAACATCAAGGGGTTCTAGCCCGTAAGGCCGTAATCTTTTAGCATACACATACCCAGAATCTTACCTAATGAGATTATCCCTCAATACAATTTCTTTTTCGTTAACAAAGCTCCATAAATATCTTTCCCTACTGCAGTCTGCTTAATCATGTTTTTGCTTGTTCCCTTCGCTTTCATCTTAAGATTTTCCTGTCATTCTGATAAGGTAATGATTTTATTAACTAATAGGACTCTTCCCAGATATAATTAGGGGCTGTTTGGGTTGAGGATAAGGGTGTTTAATCCCAGTATAGAATTTGGTAATCCTTATACAACATTTAGTTTCCCGTTTAAAACTCAAAATTACTTATATAATCTCATATAGCTAATACAGTGTTTAGTTGCTGTATTAAACTCCACATGAGTCATGTCGAATTTAATTCCGAGTACCAAATGTTGTATTAGCAACACTAACAACCAATATATCAACCACTATATCATTATTCATGTATAACAAACCTTGCATTATTATTCACCTCATAAACAATCCCTGTATGATAATCTTACATGACTAAAACTCTAAACCAAGACCTCTTAGTAACGAAAATTAAAAAAACTTGCAGTATGGTTCTCTACAAGTAGCACAGGCATCTAGACAAACTAGAATTTCATGGATGCACCAAAAATTTACTAAAGCCAAAGACACACAAGTCAGTTTTTGTGGATGGTGCTGAATCTTCTATGAATACAGTGATCAACGTCGGCTACAGTTTAGGATGTGATAGCAGTTGAGCATTCGAATGAGGAGGTGGAGAAAAAGAGCATGGGATTTTTACACCTTTGATTCTCATGAGGATAATTTGAAGAGAAAGGAAGAAAAGAGTTTTTCCATTTGAAGGGATTGAAAATGATTTCACAGAGATGAGAGCTTGTCTTATGTTTTTCTTACCACTTATATCACTAGCACAACTTATTATTATCTTTTCAAATGAAAGTACAAATAATTTTAAGTAGCTTCTTATTGCTTATATTTAAACATATAATGCTTCGGCCAACTCCATTGTCACACTAGGTTTATCAGTGAGGCTTCGGGTCCACCAAATAAAGTGTTAAGACTTGAGTGTTGTTCAAAGCGCACTTGAGACACACTTAAGCCCTGAAATTAGGGGCAGCATGAGTACGTGCTTCACTATTCAATGTGTTTTATCCACCTAATTGACATATTTATTTTACATAATTCACTCAATTGTAATTTTTCAATTCCTTTATCTATATAATTGTTTTTTGTGTGTATAATTATTTTTTCTTGCATTCTCCTTATCAAAAAAATTATTTTTTCTTGCATTCTATATATAAACTTCTCTTCATCTGCGGAGTTATTATCTAAAGAATGTGCTTTAATTGTGTTTTACGATTAAAGCCTCAATGGAACTTGGAGCATTTGGCAGTTTCCATTGACAGAACTGGTGAGACCTTTAGGTTGCAAGCTCCACTGTTCCAAAGTGTTAACAAGATTTGGTATGCAATCATTTATTAACAATTGTGGTGACATTGATGTAAATGGTAAATGGACTAAATTGGTTGTGTACTCATATCTAAGTGTTGTATGTCTTCATTAAAAAAAGTATTGTTTTCTATATCTTCAATACAGCAGTTTTGTTGTCCTGAAAAGAATCCCCTGCTGATATTCATGAATAGATAATTGGAGAGAGATAATGGATGTCCGTTGTTATCTAGTATGGTTAGAATGTCTGGGTTTTCCCAGGTCTCCCGGGTTCAAATCCCGGCAACGGAATGAGATGCAAAAGTGTGTATTGGTGTATCTAGCATGGACTAGATGTAAAAAAGTAAATAAGAAGTAAATATTTTGTCTGTTGTCAACTTTCATTTTTCATTCTAGATTTAATATGAGATTGTGAATGTTTCTTCGTGCAGAGGTGGGCCATTATTAGGAAGCGAAAGGGGACCGTGGTCGGGAATGGCTCACAGCTTTCAGAGGCTCAGCTTGCAGCTCGTCGCGCTATGTCCCTGGCTCTTAATATGCCTATGGGAGATAAATTGAAATCAACTTGTCCAATTGGCGCTGGCGGTAATTCTCTCAAATCCCATATGATGTAAACATACCTGTAAAAAATATTGCATGTTAATCTCGGAGAAGCAGAAATAACAGTATTAGGAGCTATATCCCTTTCAGCATGATGCTAAGTTATTTGAATGGGTGTCTTTATCAAAAAGTTATTTCGATGGGTGTGGAAAACATAAGGTCTCTTTCCTTCTTAACCTTAAGTATCAGAGGTTAATGCACTCTAACGAGCGTTTTAGTTCCATCCTTGCATGCTGCAGTTCTAACTCAGATTATTGTGTTTGTTTCAGTGGGGCCAAATTCAGGTGGTGGACCTAGTAACTCTTCGCATCCTGTTACTGCTGACTGTCCATCTGGTGGTGCACAATCCCAGCATCAACAAGACCCGCTATCTTCAAAACCTCGGGTAGTCCCCCAAAAGCCAGCAGCAAAGCCTACTACAAACCCAGATTCAATGATCAAAGTTGCTGCTGTGGCTGCAGGGGCTCGCATTGCAACTGCTTCGAACCCTGCCTCACTGCTGAAGATAGCACAACCTAAAAATGCCCTTCAAATACCTGGAGGAGCACCTGCAGTCAAATCATCTGTCCCAGGCAGTACAAATGGCTTGCCCAGTAACGTGCACTTTATACGTACCGGCTTGGTGTCCCATTCCGCTGGCCCATCAAATGCCTCACGACCTGGAACTCAGCCAGTGTTGAGCCACTCTTTGAAACCCGCATCACCCATAGTTCAACATAAACCAGCTGGTAATTCATCCAGACCAAATGCTTCAGCTGAATCCAATGCCCCAACACGTGCTCCAACTGCTAAGCAAGAAGTTCTCCAAAAAATCCAACAAGATCAAACGCCTCCATTAGCCAACCAAGAACTAAAAGAGGGCAAACAAGAGGATCGAGATCATGTTCATGCTAATGCTCCAGGCGTTCAGGTTCAAAAAAAGTTAATTAATTTGCCAAGTCGAAAGATAGCCAGCAATGATACAAGTGATCCTGGCAATGCACCAGCTAGAACTGAGAATGGGAGTGCTAATGGAGGTGATCCCAGTAAGGAACCACCTAAAACTGAGAATGAGAAAAAATAGAATGGAGTGACTACTAGGTTGGACCAACTTTGTCTGTAAAGTTAGATTCATGTTTGATTAACCTTATCCATCCTTGGTTGGTTTTGCTTTCTTTTTGCCTCTTTAATGTAAATGTGTAGTTTTCTCACGATGCGTTGTCTATAATTAGGTGACAAATTACAATTCTTTGATATTCCCTTTTCTATTGCTGAATAATATCCATGTGTTATTATTTTGTTATCTTGAGATATCTTTGCAAGTGGTGTAGTCTATGTTAAAGAGACTACTACACTAACTAATTTTTTCTTTTCTCTATTGAGTGGGATCACCTGCAAATATGGTCATATTTAGTCCAAAGTGTCGAGGATTTGACTTGTTAGAGAGTGTCTTAGTCTTAAGAGGCAGGAAACAAAATTTACTTTTTCTTGTGTTTTCATCTTTTTATATCTTGCCATTTTACCTTTTTTTTTTTTTTTTTTGGAATTCAGAAAAGGTAAAATGAAAAGCTAGCTCAACTACGAAGAGCTTCTTCTATTGAGATCTTTGGAGTTTCTCCCTCTTCTTTTACTCTTAACGAAGCAAAATAAATAAAATGAAAAGTTAGCTCAACTGGTGCTCCTTTGTTGTTATTTTCCTTTCTTTTCTTTTGTTTCTGTTAATAACAGCAAAAAGGCAGTTCTTTTAGTGATTATGGCCATCATTTTCTCAAAGTAATGAGAAGGGAACTTTTCCTCCTCTTATCCAAACAAGGTTGTCTTGTTGAAGAATAAATTCTTTAGAAAACTCATGTTTATACCGCGTTTATGTAACCCCAATTAAAAATTTTGAATTTGAAAAAAAATATCTGATTCAAATTTCACACAGAACTTTTGATGTACGAATCTCAGTACTAATCTAAAATAAAAAAGGAGGATATTTGAGAAAATAAAACAAGGATCCCACCACTTAATACTTTGTTAACATGGAATATCTGTTTTTCTAGTTAGAATGGATAGTTTGCACCATTGCCACACCAAATAATAAAGGGACCTCATTAATGTGTGTGGATTTGTGGCCAACGAAAGTTTCACTGAACAAAACTCCCATGTCATGTAGTCCTGAAGTTTTTGTTAAGCACATTTGCAAAACCTTTTCATAGAACAAACTGGAATTTTTTCAGGAGAGCAGTAAACTTGGCTTCTGAAATGAACACATTTTAGAACAATTCCATCAAAAAAACTAACTGAAGCCTCAGCAGGTGTAGGGACTAGAATTCAATCTCATGATATCAAACCTTTGAACACGTATGGTCAATCCCTTAAACAATAACTCCAATTGAGCCTCGTAGGGATCTAGTAGTTCAGTTGGTTGACTACCTGAAGTTTCACCTTGTTGGTGAGGGTTCGAATCCCCACGTTGTAATTCCCTTCTCCAGGGATGGACCTACCCTTTCTCCAAGGGTGTCAAGCAACACCCCTTTGCCTGAAAATTACATTATATAAATAGGTGAAATTTTTGTTTTATAGGTATGTATATCAGTGTTGACACTCATTGACACAAGCTGAAGGTTTAGCACAACGGTTAAGGGGTTGCAAAATTTCCTAAGGTCGCAGTTTCAAACTTGGGTAGCAACATATCTCTATATTTTGACACCCCTTAATATTAATTTCGGCTTCGCCACTGCCCTTCCCTATTTCTCCTTCCCCTAAACCCTATGTAATAATATCCTCAAAAAGACATTATTTTTGAAGAATCCAACGAAGAGTCTAAGCAACATAGTTAGAAGCAACTGTTTGTAGTCTTAAATTTCCAAGTATAAATGTTAATAGCAAGAGGGGATTGAGATAGGTAGAAGGGGGGACAAAATTTAGTAGCATGAAACAACATAGATATTATTCTTACAAGTTACAAATAACATTTGAACTTCCCAAATATTTTTCAGTCAGACACACTTTACAAGTGGATTAAACTGCATATTCACAATGCATCATACTTACTGATAACATCAGAAGTACCCAACTATTTTCTCAGAAAGTCACACATACTTAAAAAGAGTTGCAACTGATGAACCTATTCACATATTCACAAATATATATATATATATATATATATATATATATATATATATACAGGAAATATTACAGGAAATAATCACAACCATGCTTCTCAGCTTTCCCTTCTTTTTGCTTTTTCCCTATTCTCCTTCTTTAAACCATCATTCTTCTCTTCGGCTTCCGGACAGTTCGAACGACAAATTTACACCAATTTTAAAGAGGCAACGTGGAGGTTACACTTCAAATAATTCTGAAAACAGACACAAGGTACCGAGGAGTTACTAGAAATTTCTTATTTTTTTACAGTTAAATTTTTATTTACTCCTAAGTCCATATTTAGGCTTGTAATATACAAAAACAGCTAAGTGTTTGGTCCACTGCAACAACGAATCTGGAGAGGCAGCAGAGAAGAAATCAAATCAACTGAGTCAATGCAGCATGTCAGCTATACCGCAAAGATGAGAGCCACTGTTCCATATACTTCTTATTCTCTGCATGTAAAATCCAAAATCATTAAGAACAAAGTACATAGCACATAATTAAGAACTAAGTGATCGAAAGAGTGTACCATTATTTAGTATACATTTCTTTTTGCTTCATCCTTTATCTAAACCGTGCATCATCCAAAAAGGAAAAAAACTAAACTTGAAGAATGTTCGAAGGAAAGAAAAGGGTTGAAATTGTAATGCTTCCCCAAAAAAGGTTGCCCTACAGAGGAAACGGATTTCAGATTTGCGGATATGTAATGGCCAAGAGCACTCTTCCGATGGCAAGAAGGTTTATATATGTATATCTCAACCAGTTGGCTTGTTAACAATCACATAGATTCTACTCCAAACAAGAAATCAGAATTAAGAGCACCTACTAACTGATATGGTGCTAAATACTCCTCAACTGATCGAGTTGTGTAGGACAAAGGACAAGATCTAACTTTAAGTTTTCAAAAGGGAAATAAAAAGGAACAAGGTCTGAGTTGTGTAGTACGCAGGATATGGTGCTACATATGAGTCACACTAATGTACAACAGGTGAATTATTCCGCAAAAAATGTTAATTATCATCATCAACCCTTACAGAAAATCACCACCAACCCTTGCCCTTTCCAATGAAAAAGATAAGGGGAGAACAGAATCTTGAACTCATTCTAATTTCTCTAGATTGAAGGACCTATAAGAAATATTAAAAAACCATTTATTAACAAGGCCAACGAAAGCAGCCTCATTCAGTCATCACATTGAATGAAAGGCACATTTGGCAATCATAACATCCTGAGCTTGCATGAGATCTAGTAGTATAGTTTCAGCACATTAACAAAGAGGAACGAAGCGAAAAGCAGGAAGGCTCAATTCATCAGATTCTAATTACAAAACAAGGCTTTCTGTTTAAGTCCTTACTTGTCCCTGTCCGATAGATTTTAGTTATAGTGAGGGGAAGTTGAAAGAACCTTTCAAAGGTAATACTCCATGTGCAGATCAGGTATTTTGCACAAGCATCTAGTTTGTTGCAACATCAATTTACATGTTCCTCATTGAATTACTACTTAACAGCCATTTGCAGCCTACAATATGATTAACTGAGAGGCCTTTCTATAAGGAGTTCGATATAAAAAGGGCAGTTCAGTGCAGGAAGCATCCCGCGTTTACATAGGGTCCGGGGAAGGGCCGCACCCCAAGGGGTGTGATGTAGGCAGTTGGCTCGAACCCGTGAACTATTGATCACATATACAACTTTACCCTTGTTCCAAGACTTCCCTTCTATAAGGAGTTTGATATATTGCAAATAAATTTGGTTTCATCTTCATATACAATCTGACCTCTCTATAACAATCATCCTCTATAACAAAATTTCACTATAAAGCCATGTTTTCTGTGGAACCAATCTTTCATGTTATGTTATATTATATGTTCTTTATAACAACATTTCGCTATAGCAGCCAAAAAGTATCGAAACAAACGACGTCATTATAGAGAGGTTTGACTGTAAAAGGGAAATCGTTCCAGAAATTGACTCTTACCAGAACCATGTATATCCCTGAAGTTTCCAATGGTCTGCATAAACTTGTCTTGCGCATTATCTTCCAAATTTGCGCGCCCACGTCCATAGCAAGGAACTAGCACAGCAAAGCTATCATCATCACTCTGGAATCCAGGTCCATGAGGCTCCAACCATCCAACGGACCAGTCCGAATCATCAGACTCGGACCCTGAAACACATCCGCCATCTGATGGCACAAGAACAATATCATACTCCCTATCAACCTTCCGCTCCTCTCGACTCTCCCATTTTCGCTTAATCTTTCTAGATGAAGAGGCCATATTCCTTCTCCTATCAAGACTTAACTTCAGAGTATCCAATTCCAATGAATCAGGTGATGAATTTACAGAAGTCCCTTTAGAGATTTTAGGTTCTTGATGCTTTCCACTCCAAAGCCACCATGACAAAGGGGTATATGCCAAGGCCATTTCTTTAGTCAATCAAGTAAATTTTTGGATCCAAGATAGAATCAAAACAAAAATACAGGCAGATACAATGAATCAGGATTTTGGAACCTGAAAATAATTGTAATATATGGGCTATTTGTTCCTGTACCAAAGAAATTCAGATAGTAAGCAGAATGAATACAATTAAAATGATACAAACACTATTAAGGCAGCAAGAAACTGTTTTTTTTTCTTCTAAGTTGTTTAATTTTCAATACAGCAAGAACCTAGAGTGTTTTAGCACCTTTAATCTTAAATAATAACTATGGAATATAAATAAGTCCATTCATTATGGCCCATAATGTTGCCATCTTTCTTATTTTCTACCTAAAAATTATTTAAAAAAAATTCAACTTCTTCCTTTTTTCCTCATTTCCTTTTCTAGGTTCTTATAGCAATAAACCAATCAAATTATTTTCAAAGATATAAAGAAATTGACAGCCAATAATACAATAGGTCATGATAGAAACTAGTACCAGATACAAAGCAGGTTCAAGAAAAAAGGACAACAAACAAATCAAGAATCAGTACTTATTCTTCACAGAAAGAAGAACAAAACAAAACATGGCTTTGCAATTTTAGCTTAGCAAAGCTCTTAATAAATAAAATAAAAACTAATATCTTTATAAAAAAAAATGAATCCATTAAAAAAGAAAGAAACTTTTTAAAAACCCAGTACTATTTCTCAAAGAAAAAAAAAACATAGCTTTGCAATTAGATAAAAATCTTCATAACATTAAAAAAAAAAAAAAAAAAAACTTTTAAAAAATGATCCATCCAAAAAGAAAGCAACTTTTTTTAGAAACCCAGTATTACTTCTCAAAGAAAAAAAAATCATAGCTTTACAATTAGCTAAAAATCTTCATAAAATAAACAAAAAATAATATCTTTAAAGAAAATGAAATCCAACAAAAAGGAAAGCAACTTTTTTAGAAACTCACTGCTATTTATCAAAGAAACAAAAATAATACTATCTTTTAAAAATGAATCTAACAAAAAAGAGAGCAACTTTATGATAGTTCAAATATGGATATCTAAAAAAGAACCTTAAATTTTCCTTCTAATATCAAACTTCATTAATTGATATTAAAGAAAAAAAAGAGAACTCTTAATGCATATAGAAATACTTACACCAATATATATTACCTTGCAAACTCAAAATATTGAAGATCAAAGTACTGCCAAGCTTGAATTTACATATAATTCTAAAAAGGGTATTTTTTTTTTTCAATATGAGGATATTATTAGAGAGAAAAAGAAAAAGAAATAGCAAGTATTTTTTAACAAGCTTTATGATAGTTTCTTTCAAGAATTCAACCACCAAACATGGTAAGTAAGCTTAATTCTGAATTTAGAAAGAGCATTTATGAAAAAATGACAAAAAGGCCCTTTATTTGGGGCAGGCTTAAAATAGTATGCTCTGAACAGTTTTGGCCCTTTAAGTTAGCTACAAGTGAGAATTTTTTGTCTCTGTTAAATATTTAATAAGTTCTGTCGGTTAAGTTTAATGAGAACTAGGGAAACCAGATTAAACCATAAACACCAAGAAAGTCTCATCAAATTCTAAAAGTTGTCACACAAATCACTGTACTAGACACTAAAAAAATAAAATGAATATAGTTGAAACATCACATAAAGAAGTGTAACAGACTCTAAAAATAGAGTGAGAATAACAAAAATCATACATCCAAATGTGAGTTCCTGCTAAATTATTTTTTTTCAGAGGTCCCGTTAAATGTAACAGACATAGTTTATTAAATATATGACGAAGACAAAAATGGCTCATTTCTTTCAAATTTAAAGTATCCAAATTGTTAAGAGCATACTTTAGGGGTTATGTTGAACATATCAAAATTATAAGAGACCATTTTTGACATTTTGTCTAGCAATTATAGCCTGCTTTAAGGTTCAGGTGAAGATAGCAGAACTTGATATTCTGTTTGGGCAAACTCGTTTTAAGATTTAACCTGAGGGTAATTATGGAATTCTAAAAAGTATGTGTATGATTTTTTATTTTTTTGATTCTTTTATTGTTTATGATTGGTGGTAAAGCAACTGAAGAAAGATAAGTTTTCAAAAAGGGACTGCCAGGTCAGATAGGTGTGACACGTTGGCAGTGGGTCCCAGGAGCTAAGATAACGTGGCTAGTCAATTTCTTTTGTGTGTGTAGTCCAAGTAATTGGCCACTTGTTAGCCAATTGGTTAATATCTTAGTTGTACCAAGAAAATAAACAAAATATTCATCTGTTTAAAAAAAGAATGAAAAATATTAGCTTTTAGAATTTTTGGTCTTAATTTGGATATTGGATTTAATTTTTCTAATTAAAAGATTTGTATAAGTTAAAACAACTTAGAAGTACCATAAATTACAATTCTTTTATAATAAAAATATTTTGTATGCAAAAGTCATGGTCAAGAAAAATACTTTTGACTTAGTAATTGTATCGTATAAGGTATACTTGATTAAGCAGAATGTCTTAGTTGTTTGCCTAGAAATGGGAGAGGTAAATCAAGTTTACTTGAGGACAAAACAAATATCTTTTGGTATAATCATTCGGTATTCAAAATTTTATTGACTCCACTAATTCAAATTTTCCCCGCGTAAGGTTCATTTTGAAGGAGAAGTTTTCACTATGAGAATTAATTTTATTTTTTATTTTCAAGGCTCGAACTCAAAACTTTTAATTAAAGATGGAGGAATTCAATTTATCTCACCGCAATCTTGTGCGGTAGGACAACACAAATTGCTTGAGTAAGATTTGAACTATACATCTAGTTGTTGTTGGCCACACCTTTTTGAAAATGTGTCTGTGTTTAAATAAATGTATCCAGTTGTTAGATTGGTTAAAGCATATCAATGGACAAAGACAGTGCTATCAAGACATTTGGCTAATTAGCTTTAAAGTGACTATGTTATCTTGATTAGAGTTAATCTCCAAAAGATAATAGACCAATGTTACGTAGGATTTGTTAGCAATTCTTTTAAATAATAATAAAGCTGTATTTCCCTATTTTAAACCTTTTCCTCTCTTTGAAAAAAATGAGAAGAGAAAATGTTGAATTTTTGTCTTCATTCCAATAACTAAAATTTCCCCTATTGCACAGTTATAATTTGGTAAATAAGATGGATGATTCTCCTATAAAATATCTTTTGGTGAAAAATCCTAGTTATTTAGTTAAAATATATCAGTTTTTACAAAGAATTTGATCATGTTATACGTAATTTAGTAAGGAAAACAATCTATTTTTGAAAAGAAGGAAGACAAAATACAAATTAGCCCACCTATTTGACTTCATAAAGTCCTTTTATTTTTTAGACAACATTGTACCTTTTTTCACATGTTTTAAAAGGGGTTGAGTTAAATAAAAGAATGGAAAAAGAGACTTGTGACTTTATGTTAATTAAATCTGCCACGCAAAACGTACAGTAAAAGTCTACCATGGAGATTCATGTACCTCTGCCAGAAGTTTATCTAACACTAACTCCTTCCAGGAAAATTACTCGTAATTCATTGGAATAGACTCTCATATAAATATCTAGGATAAATAAATAGCAAGAAAATTAATGAATATGATGACAAACATCATTCCAAACAAAAGGGGATGTGTTTGTAAAATATTTGCGGCTCAGTGGGGTTCAATAGTTCCTTCCAATTTCATCAGCTAGGATTAGGACAAGAACATGATAAGGACAAAAAGGCAAAACGGGTTTTAAGGTTGGTTAAAAATTGACCCCTGTGCTTCTACAAGAACTAGCTTTCAATTTTTCATCTTTAAGTAATCGATATCTGAAATTTACTTACCCGATTAAGTCGATATAAATCAGCTAAACCCATCAAAAGGGATAAGCGCAACTCTACCAAGACATTTCTTATTTCTAGAATACGATTTGAACCTTTTGTTAAACTTCCAAAATTTATCATTTTTGAAAAGTGTTTTTTGTTAAAAGGATGTTCTCTAAAGGTATTTTTGTAAAAATAGTAATTTATGTTTGACTAATCAATTTGAAAAATACTTGTGCTTGACCAATGTTCCAAATGTGCTTATGAAGAAAAATGACTTTTTTCAACTTCTGAAAAAAATTCCGCTACTCACAAAAATATCATCTTTTGCTTAAAAACTTTGGCAAACAATTTAATTCTCTAAAATAAGTTTTTTTTTTCTTAAACAATACTTTTAGCATAAACTTGGCAAGGCTTAAAAAAATAAAAATTCAAGTATTTCTTCACACTCATTAAGGTTAAAATTTAGCTTGTGCTCAATCATTCATGGCATATGGACTAATGTCCCTCCCAATAGGTGCACATGGCCAGTTTTGGGTTTGATAGGGACAAACCAACAAATACTAATTAGCCATTTTTTAGCACCACCGACTGGTTTGATAGGAATTATATTTATTACTTCTTTTTTAGCCTTTTGAAAATGTGGCCTAGATTCATTCTGGTTTTCCAAGGCAAGCAAGCTTAAAAAAGTTTTCCTATCAATCATAAAAAATATGGACCAATATTATCTAAGAACGTAACTATATAGAAAGAGTGAGAGTTCTTAACGCGCTTAGACATTTGACAATTTAAGTTGCGTTATTTGCTATATAAAAAGACTAAAAATTTGAAACTGTCAAAAATATCCCAAATAGGGGATATCCAAAATATCCCAAAATATCCCAAAATATCTCAAAATATCTCATGTCCTGTTTCTCTATAAATAGGATGCACAGATGCAATGTTGAAAGAGCAGAAGTAATATAATCTGATATCTCTCTACATATTCTCTCTACATATTTCTTCTGTGTATCTACTTCATAGTTTTATTTTATAACACGTTATCAGCACGAGACTCTGTCATCTCGAGCAAATACTTTACAAGCCTCGAAGGTATTGATTTCTTTGTTTTCCATTACTAATGGGAAATCTTTCTAGACGTGAATTTGTAGCCTTAGATATATCCGGCAATAGCTATATGTCTTGGATTCTTGATGCCGAGATTCACCTTAATGCGATGGGTCTGGAAGACACCATCAAAGATAAAAACGAGGCATCAAATCAAAACCGTGCTAAGGCAATGATATTCCTCCGCCATCATCTTGATGAGAATTTAAAAATGGAATATCTCACGGTTAAAGATCCTCTTACGCTGTGGAATGATCTGAAAGATAGATATGATCACCTGAAGATGGTCATACTTCCACAAGCACGTTTTGATTGGCTCCATTTAAGGTTCCAAGATTTTAAATCTGTTAAGGCATACAATTCTACTATGTTTAAAATTATTTCTCAATTGAAATTATGTGGTGAAAATATTACTGATCTTGATATGCTGGAGAAAACATTCTCCACTTTTCCTGCCTCGAGTATGCTCCTGCAGCAGCAATACCGAGAGATGAAGTTCAAAAAATATTCCGAACTAATCTCACATCTTCTAGTGGCTGAACAACATAACGAATTACTGATGAAAAATCATGAAAGCCGACCCACTGGTACTGCCCCATTCCCTGAAGTGAATGAGGCAAATTTTCGCCATTCTAGGCGTGGAAGAGGTCGTGGCCCCAGTCGTGGTCATGGTCGTGGTCGAGGAAGGAATTTTAATCATGATTCTCGTTTTGCACCATATAATACCCTTCACCACCAGCAGTGTAAAAGGAAGGATGAAAAGCATGAAGTTGTGCAAAAGAAAAATTCAGAAAATAATTGCTTCCGATGTGGAGGAAAAGGGCACTGGTCACGTACCTGTCGTACGCCAAAGCACCTTGTTGAGCTATATCAAGCCTCCCTCAAAAGGGCAGAAAAGGATGCCGAAGCAAATTTTATTTCTGAAGATAATGTTGAGCCCATGCATCTAGATGTGGCAGATTTCTTTGAACTCCCTGAAGGAAAAATAGATCATCTGATCGGTGATGGATCTGTATTAACTTAGATATTTCATACATGTCATTTGTATTATCTAATGTGGTTATGTTTCCATATATATATATATATAATAAAGTGTGTGAAATACTTTGTCTAATCAAAATATCTACTTCGATGTTTACTTTGCCTATTCTTTCGTTTTGAAGAATATATGGAAAATCCTCAAATATTATTTGGATCAATGACCAATCATGAAGATATTTGCGTGATTGATAGTGGAACAACGCATGCTATATTCAAAGATGATAAATACTTTTCTCACTTGCGTAGAAAAAGGGGAAATATTAATACAATTTCTGGCAATTCGAAATTAATTGAAGGCTCCGGAAGAGCTACTATATTTCTACCTAAGGGGACGAAACTTGTTATAGAAGATGCACTATTCTCTTCTAGATCCCCAAGAAACTTGTTGAGTTTCAAAGATATCCGCCGTAATGGGTATCACGTTGAGACATTAAATGAAACAAATGATGAATATCTTATCATTACAAAGAATGTCTCCGGCCAGAAATATGTTTTGGAGAAATTACCAACTTTGTCTTCTGGCCTGTACTATGCAGAAATTAGTACAATGGAAGCACACTCAATCGTAAACCAGAAGTTTAACGATTCAGGAACTTTTGTGCTTTGGCATGACCGAATGGGTCATCCTGGATCAATAATGATGAGACGAATTATTGAAAATTCAAAAGGGCATCCACTTAAGAACCTGAAGATTCTTGAAAGTAGTGAATTTTCATGTGTCGCTTGTCATCAGGGCAAATTGATAACCAGGCCATCACCAATGAAAGTTGACATTGAATCCCCTGCTTTTCTAGATCGTATACATGGGGATATATGTGGACCTATTCACCCATCTTGTGGGTCATTCAGATATTTTATGGTTCTAATAGATGCGTCTTCGAGATGGTCTCATGTGTGCCTCATATCGTCTCGCAACCTGGCGTTTGCGAAATTATTGGCACAAATAATACGCTTAAGGGCACACTTCCCAGATTATCCTATAAAGGCTATACGTCTTGATAATGCTGGAGAATTTACATCCCAAGCTTTTGATGATTATTGTTTATCAGTTGGGATAAAGGTTGAACATCCTGTAGCACATGTTCATACCCAAAATGGCCTTGCTGAGTCATTTATTAAGCGTGTGCAATTGATAGCAAGACCATTACTTATGAAAACACGGTTGCCTACAACCGTCTGGGGTCATGCTATTTTACATGCAGCATCTCTTGTTCGTCTTAGACCGACTCATTATAATAAATACTCCCCGTCACAATTAGTATTTGGTCATGAACCAAATATTGCTCATCTCCGAATCTTTGGCTGTGCTGTATATGTACCTGTAGCACCACCACAACGCACTAAGATGGGCCCCCAAAGAAGGTTAGGAATATATGTTGGGTTTGAATCACCCTCCATTATTCGCTATCTTGAGCCATTGACGGGAGATTTATTCACTGCCCGATTTGCAGATTGTCGATTTGATGAAACAAATTTTCCACAATTAGGGGGAGAGAGAAAAGAAATCAAAAGAGAAATTGCGTGGAGAGTTCCATCACTATCTCATTTTGATCCACGTACCCCTATATGTGAGCAGGAGATCCAGAAGATCATCCACTTACAGAAAATAGCAAATCAAATGCCAGACGGATTTACTGATTTGAAAAGAATAACTAAGTCGCATATCCCTGCAGAGAATGTGCCTATTCGAATTGATGTTCCAAATGGACAATCTACTAGTGTCATAGCCTCTGAATCTCATCCACGCCTGAAGCGTGGTAGGCCATTGGGCTCCAAGGATAAAAATCCAAGAAAAAGAAATACAAACAATGATCAGAATGACACTATGAAAGGATCTCATGAAGAGATTCAAGATCTGATTAATTCTGATATTCCTGAAGAAATCAGCAAACCCGAGACTGCAGTGAGTGAAGAACTATATCGTTCGAAAATTGTGGTGAATAGTGTTTTTGCATATAATGTTGCACTAAATATTATAAAGGGCAGTGAGGATCAGGAACCTCAATCTGTCGGAGAATGTCGACGAAGATATGATTGGCCAAAATGGCAAGAAGCAATTCAATCAGAATTGAATTCACTTGCTAAACGTGAGGTTTTTGGACCTGTAGTCCAAACGCCTAATGGTGTAAAACCAGTTGGTCACAAATGGGTCTTTGTACGGAAAAGAAATGAGAGAAATGAAATTGTGCGATACAAAGCACGCCTTGTTGCACAAGGATTCTCTCAAAGACCCGGCGTCGACTATGAAGAAACATATTCACCAGTTATGGATGCTATAACATTTCGATACCTCATGGGTTTAGCTGTCTATGAAACCCTTGAAATACATCTTATGGATGTGGTTACAGCTTATCTTTATGGTTCACTTGATAATGAAATTTATATGAAAATTCCTGAAGGATATAAAATGCCTGAAGCATTTGGTTTAAAGTCTCGGGAAATGTATTCAATCAGATTACAAAGATCATTATATGGTTTAAAACAATCAGGGCGTATGTGGTATAATCGCCTAAGTGAGTACTTGATAAATGAAGGATATATAAATGATGCCATTTGTCCATGTGTTTTTATTAAGAAAACAAAATCAGGGTTCATTATACTTGCTGTTTATGTTGATGACATAAACCTCATTGGAACTCCAGAAGAGCTCCAAAAGGCGATTGAATATTTGAAGAAAGAATTTGAGATGAAAGATCTCGGAAAGACAAAACTCTGTCTTGGTCTGCAAATTGAACATTTCGCAAAAGGGATCTTTATACATCAATCTGCCTATACTGAGAAAGTTTTAAATCGGTTTTACATGGACAATGCGCATCCTTTAAGTACTCCTATGGTTGTTCGCTCACTTGAAGTGAGCAAAGATCCGTTCCGACCTCAGGAAGAAAACGAAGAGCTACTTGGTCCTGAAGTACCATATCTTAGTGCAATAGGTGCACTTATGTATCTTGCTAATGCTACAAGACCTGACATAGCATTTTCTGTTAATTTGCTAGCAAGATATAGCTCTTCTCCTACACGGAGGCATTGGAACGGGATTAAGCATATATTGCGATATCTGAAGGGAACTAGCGATATGGGTCTGTTTTATACTAACAAAGGTAGTACAGATCTTGTTGGTTATGCAGATGCAGGTTATTTATCTGATCCACATAAAGCTCGATCTCAAACGGGCTATCTGTTTACATGCGGAGGTACTGCTATATCATGGCGATCGACCAAGCAGTCCATTGTTGCTACTTCTTCAAATCATGCTGAGATAATCGCTATTCATGAAGCAAGTAGAGAATGTGTGTGGTTGAGATCAGTGATACATTTCATCAGAGAAAGATGTGGCTTGAAGTGTGATACAAAAATACCAACAGTATTATATGAAGATAATGCTGCATGCATAGCTCAATTAAAAGGAGGTTTCATAAAAGGAGATAGAACAAAGCACATTTCACCAAAGTTATTTTTCACACATGATCTCCAGAAGAATGGTGATATTGATGTGCAACAAATCCGTTCAAGTGACAATCCTGCAGATTTGTTCACTAAATCTTTGCCAACTTCAACTCTTGAGAAGATGATATTCAAGATTGGAATGCGAAGACTCCGACATCTGAATCTTGGTCTTCGTCAGGGGGAGTGAAATACGTGTTGTACTCTTTTTCCCTTAACCAAGTTTTGTCCCATTGGGTTTTCTTGGTAAGGTTTTTAATGAGGCAACTCTCAAAGCGTATTATTAGATATGCGCACTCTTTTTCCTTCATTAGGACTTTTTCCCACAGGGTTTTTCCTAATAAGGTTTTAACGAGACACATCATCTATTAATGGATATCCAAGGGGGAGTGTCAAAAATATCCCAAATAGTGGATATCCAAAATATCCCAAAATATCCCAAAATATCTCAAAATATCTCATGTCCTGTTTCTCTATAAATAGGATGCACAGATGCAATGTTGAAAGAGCAGAAGTAATATAATCTGATATCTCTCTACATATTCTCTCTACATATTTCTTCTGTGTATCTACTTCATAGTTTTATTTTATAACAGAAACACATTTGTTGGCATCTCATGAGGCGATTTATAAGAATATACATTCACAACGTGTCTATTTCAACTTTATTGGCATCTTAATAAAGGGTGGTTTATAGGAATGACTTTCATAACGAGTCTTGAATTTTTAGCCCCACTTAATAAAAAACAAAAAAATAACCTTCGTTTAAGAAAAATCAATTTGGCAAAACGTTTGTTGCCGATTGTGCTTAAGTTATGGTTATAAGTTAGTTTTGCTTATGAGATACGAGTTCGAGACATTTCAATAAGTAGGTCACAAGTTCTGTCTCATAAGCCAAAATAGTGTGTTGCTCGGTCACAAGTTATGACGCGCGGTAAGAATTGATAATGTTATTTTATATCTATCGCGTTAAATTGGTCACACATATATTGACCAAAGTTGTTTGTATTTTTCATTACTTTTTCCTCCACTTAATGAAGAATAATTCTTAAAATTCACAAAATAATAATACTCCACATATTTATATATGAAAATGTATGTTGTTAAAATTGTTAACAACAACAACAACATACCCAGTTGAATCCCACAATGTGAGGTCTGGGGAGGGTAAAGTGTACGCAAACCTTATCCCTACCTTGAAAGGTAGGGAGACTGTTTCCGAAAGACCCTCGGCTCAGAAGAAAACAAGGAAAACAAGGATGTTGTTAAAATATAAAATTGCATTTGATCGTTGATTAGTTTAGAAAAAAGTAGGTCAACAAATATAACTAAAAGAATCTTGCCCAATAGCAACACATTACGCCATCTCTACAACTTATTGAAATGTGTCTAGAAATAATCTTGGAATCGTCAATCAAATGTCCAGCATCTGCTGGACTTGGACTAGATTTTGAGACAAGTTGAGCCCAACACAAACTAGATTGGATCTTATTCACCGATGATCCATATGCCACACCATTAGATTATTATTTGTTAAATACTCTATTTTAGCTCAAATTACACTTTTCTTAGATATGAATTGGATTAAGAAAAAAAACACAAACGAAAATTTTGCTCTTGTAAGAGAAAATATTAATTTTGCAAGTAAAAAAAGAGTACAAGTTGAAATAGATTTACAAGTTTTCTTAATTCAGAGTATGATAACCTTTTAGTTTAAGCGACTTAAATTAAGTTCTTTTACCTTTTAGTTTAAGCGACTTAAATTAAGTTCCTTTCTCTATTTGCTAAAATATTTCTTTAAGCGTATAACTTGCTACTAATTTGGTGGGTGATTTACAAGAATGATCTTCGAGGCGGATGATCTTGAACTTTTGACTTCACTTTTAACCTTGAAAGTTTTTCATGATGCAAGCGGGGGTTAGAATTCAAGACCATCAATTTTTAAGTTCATTGTGTATAATTTCTTGCTAAAGATTGTGACCAAAATCAACCAGAGCCTTTTCACTAATCAATGCACATGTGCAAGGGTCATTTGCACCATGCCACGTGGCAATTTCTAATGTTAAAAAATATATTTAATGGTAACGAAAATTTCAGCAATGCATTTAACGTCCTTGGTGTATATATGTGCCAAAAGTTGGACGGTAGGGCACATATAAGCCAAACTTTAAACGAAGGGAAATGAAGGGCATATCTAGACATTTTTGCAAAGTTCAGAGGTATATTTGACCAAACACACCAAATTTGTACAATCTTTGGTTAAAAAAGGTTCAAAATTCTATTTAATCAAATTATTAGCCTTGATTTTCTGTTTTGAATTCTTTAAGTTTTACATGTTCAAATATTCAAATACAGATTAAAACTAAAATAAATTGAAAATCCCCAAAGTCCGTTACCTAGGCCACTGATGACAGGCGAGAAACACACATATTTAGCTATATTTTACATCTTTGTTGGCTATATTTTAATTGTGTAGGACTTTTAGCATTCCCATTTATTTCATTTGAGTCCCCTTTTGTCATAGGACTTTTAACTTTCATACCTTTTTTTTTCAAAAATGGCGAATGAATAATATACTCCCTATGTCCCATAATAAGTGTTACCTTAGCTAAAAACATCCACATTAAGAAATTAATAATGCAATGTGAAGTTTACCAAATTACTCTATATAATAAAAATAAATTATTTTTACCTCTTGATTAGAGCATGCACAAGAAGTAAATCTTTTCACATTGAGAATCCAATAATACCAAGTTACTATATAGCTTTTCCAATCATCATTTAGATGTTACTTTATTGTCTAAGGATAAAATTAAAAAAAAACTAATCAGTTTATGTCTAGATTTTCTAAGGTGACACTTATTGTGGGAAATTTTTTTGACTAAGGTGACACTTATTATGGGACGAAGGGAGTAATTATTTAGAATATCTTGTCTTTATTTTTATACTTTTTCATGTGACAAGAGTTGCAATTAGTGCCAAGCAAGCCATAGATCATATTTCGGATGACGAATAGCTGTCAAAATGGGCTGGCCCAGCCCAACCCAACCCTAAATGGCCAAAGAATTAAATGGGCTAAGACGGGCTGACCCTTTAATTGAAGGGCCAGCAAAATGGCAGCCCAACCCAGCCCTAAGCGGGCCACGGGCTAGGACGGGCCAGCCCTTTAATTTTTTTCGTCTTTCGAAATAACGTTTTCTAAGTGATTTTTGGTACAATTTGAACACGAAACTTTTGCAATATGAAATAGAATATTCTACCACCCATTCTTGCGCAAATCCACATCAAGAAAATAAATATAAATTATTATTTTTAATCACTAATTCAGATCACGTTATAAAAAATTAAACATAATATAAATTATAAGACTAACAAGTATTACTCCAGTTTCTAATTACTACTTAGTAGTAAGTACATTTTTTTTTCTCATTACTTTTTTTTTTTGTTTAATTTACTTATATATTTTTTAAA
Organism: Lycium barbarum; assembly: GCF_019175385.1. Taxonomy (NCBI): domain Eukaryota; kingdom Viridiplantae; phylum Streptophyta; class Magnoliopsida; order Solanales; family Solanaceae; genus Lycium; species Lycium barbarum. The sequence goes on along the minus strand of NC_083343.1, from coordinate 120,387,480 downwards.
AATTTATTTATTTATTATTCTTTTCTGGCCCTTGCGGGTTAAGAGAGGCTAGACTTTTGAGCCTCACTTCTATATAGGCTAAAGAAATCTTCGCCCAACCCTTCTTAAATAAAGGGTTGGATTGGGCCGGCCTCGCGGACCAAGCCTATTGACAACTCTAATTATTGATTATCCTACTATCTTCTCGAAACAAGAACTGATGGACTACTGTGGTAGGCGCATATCCCAATTTTAGTTGGTTTGACGAGACTCACAAGTGTGATCAGTTACTGGTAAGCAACAACTTATTGTATTTAAAAATTAATTTAATAATACACTTTTGATGCTTACAAATTTATTTGATCGATCTTGTCCACATGTTTCTTTTGGTGCTTTCCATTTTGAAATATTTGATAATTGCTGAGTCAAAATTTTGAAAGTGGATTGTCAATATCTTTAATTCCAGTTTAAGAAATTACAGTTTCAATTTTCAAGTGGCATGAGACGGCTAAAGATGTTGTGCATACTAAATTACTATAACCTCTTCATATTTGGCTTTTACGCGGCTTTTATTATTCTGCCATTGATTTATTTTTTGTGCTTAATTTTCGTTAGCATAGATGTTACAATTCAAGAAAGAGGAAGAGATTAGGTGTTCATAGACATGAACTCCATTAATATGAACTGTAGGTGGAAGAATGAAGAATAAAGTAAAGACAGAGAGAAATGAAAAGTAGAGAGAAGATATTATTTCATGGTAATTGTACCAATGAGTACATATATACACACACACTAATCCATACGATTAGATGCTAATGACTCAACACTTAGTTGATCACTAACCGCCACTTATTCAACTAACTACTCAACTAATTACCTAACTAACTGCCTGGCCAGGATAAGACCAAACTACCCTTCTTGATATTATTCTACACTTCCCCTTAAGCTAGGTGGTGTAAAGATATTAAGAACCCCTAGCTTGAACTTCAAGTGCTCATGCTGAACCTTTGCAAGACCCTTAGTAAATATGTCAGCTGGTTGATCTTTAGTTCCAATGTACTGAGTTGGTATTGAAAACTTTGCCATCTGGTTTAGTTCAATGAAAATTGCTCTGCTAAGTGGAAACAAATTGGGATCGGTGAATGGAAAATGTAGTAAAGACAAATACCCTGAGTCAATGTGGGATCATTAGGAAAGGGTTAATGCAATAGTTTTGTCAGGATGATTTATGCTGTTTCTAAGAGTCTTCTTGGAGGAATTATGTATGCTTCTTGTGCTCAGTCTGTGTGGCAAGAGTTGTGTGAAAGATTTAGTAAGGTTGATGGTTCAAGAACCTACAACTTGCATAAAGAAATTGCCACTATGACTCAAGGAACAACATCAGTGACTGTGTATTTCTCTAAGTTGAAAACTTTATGGGTGGAGTTTGAGTCAATGGTGCCTACTCCTGGTTGTGATTGCCCTAAGTCAAGGAATTTTATGATACATTTACAAATACTAAAGCTATTTTAGTTCTTGATTGGGTTGAATGATCCATATGCTCAGGCAAGAAGTCAATTTCTTATGATGAATCCCATGCCTAGTGTTAATCAGGCATATTCCTTGATTATTAGTGATGAGTCACAAAAGACAATAGCTGCTACAACTAGTGTGTTAGGACCCAATCCTGTATCTGCAGTTGCTCAATTTGATACTGCTCTGTACACCAGAAAAAATATTGAGTCAAGGTTCAAGAAAAATACCAACTATAACTTGGTGTGTGATTACTGCAAGTGCAAATGAAATAACAAAATTACTTGCTATAAACTCATAAGGTATCTTGCAGACTTCAAGTTAAAAGTAAATCAAGGCTATAGTAAAAATCAAGGATATGGAGGGAATCAAGAGTATGGAGGAACAACTTGTATTGTGCAGGCTGAGATGAATAATGAGAATATGAATCAGAATATGCAGTGTTATGTTAACAATGCTTTGGGACAAGTGGATCAAGTTACAAATTGAGGGTATAATAAGATGAGAGGCTGCAGTAGTGGTCAAAACACTAACAGTTTGTGTGCACAAATAATGGTTCAAGGAGGAAATACTGGTAATCAAGCAAGCACTAGTCAACAAGGTGGAGATGGACCATTTACCAGAGATCAGTATGATCAGATTGTGAAGCTACTAAGTCAAGGATAGTCTTCTGGCAATCCACTTCCATCAGCCAATGTAGTAGGTATAGTAGATGGTATGATAGAAGATATGTCATTGATAGCATCCAGTGTCACTGAGTGAATAATAGACACTGGTGCTACCAATCACATGACTTCTAGTTCTGATTTACTCAACAAAAACTCTATAAATGAGACTATGATTCCTAAGAAAGTACATCTATCAAATGGGGATGTGTCACAAGTTACTCATACAGGGACAAGTTCAATTTCTCAAACTAGTACTATATCAAATGTTTTCTTAATTCTACAATTCAAGTATAATTTGTTATCAGTTTCTAAGCTTACTAAAGAATTGCAGTGTTTTGTATCTTTTTTCCCTGACTTTTGTGCTTTTCAGGATCTCTTCACTGGGAAGGTGAAGAGATTGGTAGACTAATGGGTGGCCTATACCTCCTACAGAATCAATACAAGATTAATGAAAAAACAGTCAGTCTAGCAGTTCAACTATCAAATACAAAACAAGAAATCACATTGTGGCATAGAAGGCTTGGACATAGTTCCTATACAGTTCCAAATGAGCAGTTTCCTTGTAGTATTCAAAATGTGAAAAATAGCATAGATACTTATGTAGTGTGTCCTTGTGCTAAGCAAGCTAGAGTTTATTTTCCATCTAGTCGTATTAAAAGCTTCAACAGATTGGATATGCTACATGTTGACCTTTGGGGACCATATAAAATTCCTACTTTTGATGCAAACAAGTTTTTCTTGACAATTGTTGATGATTTTTCAAGGTTCACATGGGTGTTTTTACTGAAAAATAAGTCTGATGTATGTGTATGCTTACAACAGTTCTTTCAATTTTTAAAAATCAATATGACAGAACCATAAAAATTATTAAAACTGATAATGGTAGAATTCTTGAACACTGTATGTGCTGAGATGTTTACCAAACTTGGAATAATGTATCAAAGAACATATGTCTATACTCCACAACAAAGTGGAGTGGCTGAAAGAAAACATAGACACATTTTAGAAGTTACTAGAGCTATAAGATTTCAGGCTCATATAGCAATCATATATTGGGGACATTGTGTTCAAGCTGCAGTCTATATAATAAACAGGCTGGCAACTAGTGTTTTGAACAATTTATCTCCTTATGAGAAGTTTCATGCTAGGAAACCTTCATTAAATCATCTTAGAGTTCTAGGGTGCTTAGTGTTTGCCAAGGATCCTACACAGCATGATAAACTAGAATCAAGAGTGAAAACTGTTGTACACTTGGGCTATTCTGAATTACAAAAAGGTTATATACTGCTTGATTTAACTAATAAGTCATTTTTTGTCAATAGGGATGTGGTCTTCAAGGAAGAAATATTTCCATTCCATAAAAAAGACTCAACATCTAAATACCTATTTCTAGACAATGTACAAGATTGTCTCAGTCCTACAGATTGGCCTAAATTCATTGATTTCAGGTCATATGTGGCTGTTGATCACCGTATGCAGTCTAACAACCAGGTGGTGAATGACACAAGTCAAGAACAAACTCAAAATTGAAGCACAAAACTCAGAAGTACAGTTGCATGAAGCAGTGCTAGATTTAATACAAGAACAACCAGTGCAGGTTGACAATATGGTTGACAACGTGCAGATTCAAGTTTAACCTAGTCAAGATCAGAGAAAATCTAGTAGAGGAAAGAAACCACCTATATGGATGAAGGATTTTGTTTCCTTGAATGTACATGGAGAAACACCATACAACCCAAACAAGTATATTAGCTATGAGGGTCTAAGCTCAAAGTATCAAGTATTCGTTGCAGCTTTTTTTGAAGAATCAGAACCAAGAACATACTCAGAAGCCATTCGGGATCTAAGATGGGTTCAAGCCATGAAAGAAGAGATAACTGCCTTAGAAAATAACAACACATGGGAGGTTGTTTCACTACCACAAGGGAATAGTAATATTGGATGTAAGTGGATATACAAGATAAAGTATAAGGCAACAGGTGAGATTGAAAGATTTAAAAGAAGGTTAAATGGCTAAGAGGTATAGCCAAAAAGAAGGGATTGATTACCATGAAACATTTTCACCAGTTATGAAAATAGTTACAGTTAGGATTGTCCTATGAATTGCTGCTTCTAGGAAACGACACATTCATCAAATAGATGTGTATAACACATTCCTTCAAGGGGACCTAGCGAACGAAATCTACATGGAATTACCAAAGGGATTTGGCAGCCAGGGGGAGAAATCAGTGTGCAGACTGATTAAATCCCTTTATGGATTGAAACGGGCACCAAGACAATGGAATGCCAAGTTAACAGATGGTCTAATTAAGTTCAAGTTAAGACAAAGCCAACATAATCATTCACTCTTTGTAAAAAATACAGAAAATGGAACAGTAATCATACTTGTATATGTGGATGACATGTTGGTAACAGGTGATAGTTTGAAGCTTATTGAAGAAACAAAGGCTGCATTACAACAAACATTCAAAATGAAAGATCTTGGAGAATTAAAATAATTTTTAGGCATTGAATTTTCCAGATCAGATCAAGGGATTAGAATGCATCAAAGGAAGTATGCTTTAGAACTTATTTCTAAAACTAGACTAGTAGGAGCTTGTAACACCCCGTACCTTTAACGAAAGTTTTGACCACGATCATAAAATTAGAAAATCAGATAAAGAATGTGAGAATTGAAATTTTCCTGTTCAGTTGTGATATGGTGGTTTACGCCCATGAACAGTGATCGTAAACTGAAACCAAGAATTTCTGAACATTCTGGAATTTGACATTTTGGGGTCATATGGTTAAATACGGACCGTATTTCAAAATGTATTTGGAATTTGGGAAAACTTACTTGATGAAAGTTGTAGAGCTTTGAAATACCTTTCTAACGGTATATTATGGGGGTCAAACGGACCTCTGTGCAAAAAGTTATGACCATTTTACTGAAGAGAGGCAGTGTAGTCCGTAAATCAAAATACGGACCGTAAATCAATTTACGGCCCGTAAAGTGAAATACGTCCAGCACTGTTCAGGACGTAAACTACAATTTCACAGGGCAGTATATATTCATCCATATCAGTTCAAGTCATTATTTTTCATTCCCTCAAACCCTAGAACGACCTCCTACTCTCCTCCAACATCAAGAACACCAAGGTAAGTCCACTCTAATTATTCCAACTCAATTCTAACATATATCCTTGTAATATAAGCAAGAAATCATCATTCCTAATCTAGGGTTTTCAAGAAAACCAATCTCAAGATTCAAGAATCAAGATTTAGGAAATCTTCTCCAAAATCCAAGTCTTTAATTCAAGGTTTGGAGCAATTAAGGTATGTAGAACTTCCATCCACATGTGGGAATCTCTATGTTCTTCCCCATGCTTCGTTTCCTTGATATTCATGAAGTTCAAATCCCAGGGCATTAAACCCAACATATTGGTAGCCCGTATTTGTGTATTTATGTACATGAATTTTGTATCTATATTCGTTATTGTATTCCTAATCTTCCATTACGGATATTAGGAACTCCAGCTTAATCCATGAATCATGAATTCTTCCTCATGTGTTCTCATTATGTTTACATGAAACTTTATGATTTTATCTAGCAAGTTACAAGCATGTTTTCAAGTCAATTATATATATAATTATGAACTATTCTTATTACTCATGAATCAAGAACATGTTTGCAAGACTATGACAAGTTATCTTATGAAACTATTTTACAAGTTATTTCATGAAACCATGTTTACAAGTTATTTCATGAAACCATGTTTACAAGTTATTTCGTGAAATCATGATTACAAGACAAGTACAAGTTAATTCACGAAACCATGTTACAAGTTATTTCGTGGAATCATGATTACAAGTTAATTCACGAAAATCATGGGCTTCTTAGCCAATTATATTATGTTCATGTTTTTGGGAGTTGCACGAATTACCGAGAAGGCTCAGATAGCCTGAAACTATGTAGCCACCATAGGACAAGGATCGCTCCGCCCAGTTAGGACGATACCTTAATTTTATACTGAATGGATCCATCAGGCACGTTACCACCTTACCCTGGCAAGGTATAGGGGCTCTGCTGGTCCGGCGAGGTATCAGACTCTACGTATCCACGTGGTGATATCATGTTGTCGGTTTATGAAATGCTCTCCCTACTTATCATGTTTTTACTTATGTTATATATATATACATATGTACGCATGCTCATGTTCATGTCCAGGTTTTCAGTTTCAGTTCTTATCATGTTATTTCATGTCCCATGTTATTTCTTTCAGTTGCTTTACATACCAGTACATTCAATGTGCTGACGTCCCCTTTTATTGCCCGGGGGCCTGCATTTCACGATGCAGGTACTGATATACAGGACGACACATCTGCTCAGTAGGACAACATTCATATCAGCTTATTGGTGAGCCCCATCTCATTCGGGGTTTAGTTAACTTTTGTTTATGATTAGTTATGCATCTAAGGTATGCTGGGGGCCTTGTCCCAGTAAGTATGTTTTCCAGTCAGATTCATGATAGAGGTTTCATAGACTAGACAAGTCAGTTATGTCATGTCAGACATTCAGAGTCGTATAGCCATTTTGGCTCATTCATGTTATTTCCGCACTCATGTTTAAACAAGTATTTTTATTAAGTATTATGACTTACTACGTTTTATAAAGGCTCATCATGCATTCATGTTATATTTCCGCTCATGTATGCCTCATGATAGTTCAGCAAGCCATGTGGTTCGCTCGGTCACATGCAGTCAGGCACCGAGTGCCGTGTTACGTCCAGGCCATGGTTCGGGGCGTGACAGAGCTAAAGCAGTTGTGACACCTGTCACACCCCATTTTAACCGGGTTAAATTTAGGAGTATGACATATTGGTGATTCCTATTTATTTTGTTTTAAGGAGTCGCCACCTAATTAATTTAACGGTGAATTAGGACACCTAGATGTTAACTAAGGTAAAGTTAAAACTAAACCTCCGTTAATGGTCTGCTTAACCAATATGATTCTAGGTAAGGGCTCTATATTATCCTAAAGGGAAGGGGTTAGGCATCCTTTAGAATCCGTTAACTACGGTTATCCGACCAAACTTAGGTTATTTAATTGACAGTAAATATAATGTTTAAATTCGTAAATGTTGCTAAAATTTTAAAAGGAAAATAATATTAGTGAAAATAAGATTTACAGAAAATATAATATAAAAGAAAACTTAAAATGCCATTTTTTTTAAAATAGAACTTATAAAAGTTGTTAAGGCTTCCAATGAAAGTATGATAGTGCCGTTTAAAATATAATAACTTTTTAAGAGAAGATTTAGTAGATGTGAACTTTAGATAGAATTACATTATATGAGTATAGTAGTGTAGAAAATCTAAACTTATTTTTTATAAATAGAATGCAAAAGATAATGAGTTTTCTTTCTCTTTTATTTAATTATGCTTTGGCTATAAATATGTATAATTGGATGAATCTTGAAAACAGTGTTTATAAAATATACTTGAGTTTATACTTGTATATTAATGACGTTTGAAGTGTTTAGGATAAAAAAAATGATTCCCTTTTACTTAAAATATATAATCATGCCATTTCGTAGTTCAATTATTCCAATGAAAGATAAACATTATAAGCATTGTGAATAATTTTAACGTAAAATAAAACAAGAATGAAACCTATAAAATTAATTATTGGTTCAATACCCATTATTAAGATTAAACCCCACTAATTCATCTAAATTATCAAGTATTAATCATTCAATACAAATTAAATGCATAAAAAATAGATATAATTTAAATGGGCTCAGCCCATTTAGGATTGCTGCAATCGAGAATGGATTCAGCCCATTTTGGGCCTGTTTGCGATCTGCAGCTGTTATTGGGCCTCGGCCCAGTTTTTTTTTTCGCAGGTGGGTTGACTCGAGAGGAAACTATGTTGGGCTTTTAGCCCAACGCAGAAGGCGGATGGAATCGAATCCCTTGGACTCGTACGAGGCGGTCATGCATAAAAAATAAAAGGAAAAATCAGTATACGATCAATAAATGATGTTAAACATATAAAATATAAACTAAAGGAAACAAAACAAATCAACAGATTTGGCAAAAAAAATTGACAGGTTCGGAAATATAATATGCTTACAGAACTGAAATTTATTCCCAACTCTACTGATACAAATTAATTGAGCCAATTAATGGTCACGTATCTCATGACGATACCCGACACGAGGAGTTTAAGCAAGGAGAGGCAGTGACACTCAAGCGTTCATGTCCGACACGTTGAATTAAAATAACAAAGAGAAACAAAAGAGGAAAAGGTTTGAACACAACAACCATTCATGAAGAAATCAATTAGGGAACAACAGTTTGGCAGGGGACAGGCATGAGGATGGGAATAGAACAGCAGCCCAGGAGATTTTTACGAGCATGATCACAGTTCAAATATAACAGTAAAGCAGACAAGCAACACATCAGTAGCAGCTGACTAAAAAAATAATACTGTGATAGTTTGCAGGACGATAAAGGCAACTTAAAATTCATACTCGACAGCTAGCTGGTTTTAGACAGCTTAAACTATTACTCGAATATTAGATTCAGTCTTCGCAAACATACAACTAAAGTCAAAGAAACCTTGATAGTCAGAACAGGATTATTTCATGATTTGAAATACATACTCCCTGAGATCCTAAACAAAGATTTTTTTTTTAACAGGGTATACAACAGATTAACAGAGCAGACAGAAGTATTTGAAGGCGGGAAGATCACTGACAAAGACAGGAAAGTGACAGAAAAAGAGCAAAGAAAAGCAGTAGTGACATTATCATTTAACCTTACAGAGGGCTGACTATAATTCATATGTGAGAGGGTTCCCGGAATCCCACTTAGCTCAGAATAAAGTTTCCGAAATTAATAAGAGATTACTAGAACTGCTGGTTTCAGAGCAAAGAATATCTAAGTTAAATGTTTACCTTATTCAACAGTTTAGACAAGAATATAAGGGATGAGTAGACAGAATCTCTACTGATTCATACTTCACTTGAATAAACTATATTTGACTGCAATTTAACCAAGCTAAGCAACATTTAAATACAAACAACTTGAACAGTCGTAAAACAGAATCACACAGAGGTCTTGGCAAATTATTATGTAATGACTAGATGCATGTGAAGAGTTATTTCAGATAAGGTGTTACACAAATAGGCAAATAGGCATGAACAGGTTGGGGATACATGGTACAGGGTTCTTTAGGCCATTTTTTAGCTCCGTAAGTTATTGCAAACATATATAGGCACTCAGTCAAGTCGAGTAATGCTTAAGTCCCTTCCAACAGATGCACATGCAGTTTGAGTGGTCAAGATATAATAATCGAACATGTAGGCAGGGCATTCTCAGAGGTGGAAGTTACTAAACAATCAAGCAACAACATTAGGTCATCTAGGCTAATCATCAGAATTTAGCTATAAACTCAAAGCAATTTAAGAATAGTCATTTGCAAGTAGGTTTTTACTGATTCATCTTACTTTAGAAGAGACTATAAGTGATTTACAATAAGTATTCAGATTATGGCACCTTGTCTTAGATCTTAAAACATGAAACAACTATACATTCTAAAAGAAACCAATGCTATTCAAGAAGAGGGAGAGACACACACAAAACAACAGTAAAAAATGCTTAATTATGAGTTCATTTTTGCAGTATTGACCCTTTAAACTTTAGTCTAGCATGGTCAGATTTCCAGAAGTAGAATACCAATATTAGATGAGCTCTAAAATAGTACACGGGCATACATATAAAGAGACAACTGGATATTCATGCTCACATATAAGTTCCAAGCCTATCATTCAGATTTTGATGCAAATTCTCAAGGCTCAACTCTTTCAATCAACTAGTGCATACAAGGTTCATGTTAACCTAAGTGGTTCTCCTTCTTCACTTTTCTTTTAGTAGAAAGCTCAAACATGGTACATATTAGGATGATAACCTAACTCATTCAGACCTTTTCACCTTGTTAGACTCAGATGCGGACATGCTAAGATAAACTAGCACATGCTTTGAAACCAGTTAAGCTCTATTTAGTCACATCCAAACAAACTAGTCACATTATAAGACCTTCACGAGCAGGCTTAGACTTTACTAGATCTGGCTTTATCCTAATCAAACTTCTTTATTTATCTCAGCAATAGTTCATACAAATCAACATGATAAATGAAGTAGGCAGTTTCAGGCTAAGAACAATGTATATAAATCCCAGGTCAGGGTATTCAAGAACAAGTGAAAACCAAGCCTTATAAACTAAATTCCTCAGGAGCATCTCAGTTTACCTAAATTGTGTCATCAAAATTCTGTGGTCAAAGTACTCAAGCTACCATAATTCTAACAAGGTCATCCCAACAATCATCAGAGGTCCTTTAGATCATTAAGCATCACTGATCACATTAAGAGTGCACATAATCCAAATAATATTTCACAGTCTCCTAGTCTAGGGACAGTTATGTCAAACAACTCGCATAGTCTAAACCAGCACTCAAACAGTCATTCCGAGTCAATCATTTGAACAGCTAAGTCAGATTTCCATGTAAGTATGATAGCAGAATAACCAATTTGATTTCTAGTAGATATTAGGGCAAGAATTATATCTAAATATGTTAATACCTATCATAAGCAACTCCCTAACAGAACATGCCACATACATAACTAAATAAGAGTTGCAAACTACAACAAAACTGAAATTGAACTAAGCTAAAGTTAAGACATAAACAAATAGATTCTATCAACTTCTAGACTGCAAAACCCGAACTAAATTAAGACACGAACATACGAGAATCATTAAGACCAGAATCGAACTAACCAATCCTGAACATGCTCGATACTACAAGTCATAAACTAAGATTCAACCAAAACGAAACAAACATGCGAACATATTCGAAACTTCGGATTTGAAAAGGAAAAGAACATGCTGACCTTTTGTGGGTGCAGCGAAGTGGGTACGGGTCTTCGATTCACACTCGAAACACTTCAAATTTGATGTTGCGAGACTCGAATTCGCGATATACTCAGATTCACAGCAACAACAAGGCAAACAAATATAAATTGAGATCTAGTATTTTGACCCGATTAAATAAAATTACGATTTGCTAAAGAAACTGATTTTATGGAGATTTTGAGGCGATTCAAGAACTTGTTTTTGCAAGGCAATTTTGGGGGTTCTCAAACCTCTTTCGTAAAGGGATTCTCCTTTTTCCTTTTCTCCCTTTCAAACGATTCATCTCCCCCTATTTATAGGGTTTTGTGTTGAATAAAATAAAGAGGGCAGGAGCGGAAGAGAGAGAGAGATAGGAGCGGGGAACGGGGGAAGTGGGAGTGGGGTAGGCGGAGATGGTGGGGAACAGAGGAAGGTGGAGCAGGAGAGAAAGAGGGAGAAATGAGGAGGAAAGGGAAAAGGAGAGACGAAGAAGCGGCGGTGGAAGGGAAAAAGGGAGAATGAAGGAAACCCTTTTAGGGTTTCCTTTGTTTAATGGAAAAACGGGTCGGGTCAAATGGGTATTGGGTCGGGTATGGGTTAAACAATGGGCTGGTTATTTTTAAAATAATGGGCTGAGCAAAATTAAAAGAGTGAGCTGGTCCGAAAATGTTGGTTAATTATTTGGGCTGGGGTGAATTAAATGATGTCAGGTAAATCAAAATGTGGACTGATTTTGTGAATTGGCCCGAAAATAGTATGAGTTGATTGGGCTACTAAATTTAAATAAAAGACCTATTTAAATAACTTGTGTTAAAATATTACTTAATATAAAATATGCAATTATTGGTGCTCAGATAAAAATGGCGTTGTAATAGCCGTGCAATAATATTTCGAAAATCCACAGTAAATAAACACTATTATTTAATTATGCAAAGATAAATGTGATGCGTGTGCGTAAGCTGGTAAAATACCGAAATGATAAAAATTGTGAATTATAATAATATTGGTAACATAATAATAATAATAATAATAATAATAATAATAATAATAATAATAATAATAATAATAATAATAATAATAATAATAATAATGGCTAGTATCTGTAATAGAATAATGAAACGTCGGTATTGATAAGAGGCTAGTAATTATAGTAAAATAATATATATTATTTTTTTTAATTATTATTTTCCTAAATTATTAGAAGCGCAAATAGGTATTTCGGAGGAGAGGCGGGACAAAATTGGGTGTCAACAACACCTATATATGTGAACATCCAACTTAATTCTAAGGAATATAATGAAGGACTGAAACCAGAATAGAAAACAGTGGGAAAATTCTCTAACAGACCAAACTACTTACTAAAGGCTTATAGGGAAACTGTTAGACTTAACAACTACTAGGCCTGATATACCATTTGTTGTACAAACTTTGAGCCAATTCTTACAACAACCTAAAGTATCACACATGGAGGCTGCTCTAAGGATAGTGAAGTATATCAAACATCAACAGGTCAAGGACTATTACTGTCTAGCAGTTGCAATACCACAATAACAACTTACTGTGATACAGACTGAGTTGCATGCCCTATAACAAGAAGATCAGTTACGGGATTTATGATTAAGTTAGGTGATTCTTTAATATCCTGGAAATCAAAGAAACAAACAGTGGTTTCAAAAAGTTCTGCTGAAGCAGAATATAGGTGTCACGACCCAACCGGAGGGCCATGAAGGGCACCCGGTGCTAACCTACCGAGCACCTCTGATCATACATCTCATAATCATTTTTAGGTGGACCACAAAGATAGCTCATGGGTATCATACTCTGTAAGGGCATATATCAGAAGATAATGACATATCTCTATATAATCATCAACAACTATGCCCATAAACATAAACCAGCAAGGCTACCAAATATTATATAATATGAACTGATAACGATATGGGACTTCTAGCTACACACATCTGTCTATGAGCCTCTATATAGAATACATGAATCCATAAAGATGGGGCAAGACTCCGCTATGCCCAAGTGTATATACAAAAGAGTGTCATACCCCATTTTAACCGGATTAAATTAGAAGTACAACATATTGGTGATTCCTCTTTTTGTTTATTTTAAAGAGTCGCCACCTAATTACTTATGGTGAATTAGGACACCTAAATTTATTAAAGTTATTTTAAAGTTAACTCTGTTTTAAAAGTCTGCGAAACTTAAGATTCTAGGTAAGGGTTCAATTAGTCTAAAGGGAAGGTATTAGGCACCCTTTAAGACCCATTAACAATGGTTAACCGACCGGACTTACAATTAATTAGGCTAAAAAGTGTAAAATATAATTATTATCCTATAAGGTAGTTAATTCAAACTAAGAAAAGTGGGAACTAGTATTTAGAGTGAAAGGTAATGACTAAAATGTATTGTGGTATTTTAGCTCCTGGTCGACAAAACCTCTTTCTAATAATCATTCTAATTCCTCATAAGTATGCTACTTCGATGTGAGCTAACTGAACTTTAACTTCTAGTCTCCTTTTTTAAATCTCTTCTTTTCGTCTTAACTTCTAGTCTCCTTTTTTAAATCTCTTCTTTTTGTCTTAAAACATGTCAGTGGTTACCTTGACCATTCTTCATCGTTTGTTTTACCTACATCCCCCATTGACTTAAACTCCCTGAATTACTAATTATGGATGAAATTAGTATGACTAAAATAAAACCAATCACTAATCTTTTTGTTCAACAAATAACACAAGCAAATAGAGGCAAACAAACCAACTAAATCACTAGTTGCACAATACAAATTAAAGGCATAAAAATAGAATAGAAGAATAAATTTGATTCAAATAGGCTCAACCCATTTCAGAATTGCTGATGTCCGCTATTGTTGGGTTTCGGCCCAACAGAGTTAATATGTGGCTCCGGGTTGGCTGACTCGAGAGGAAATTTCGTTGGGCTTTAGCCCAACACCGAATGCGGGAGATGATGAGTCCCTCGGACTCGTATGCGAGATATCATGCATAAAAAAATGAAAATAAAGGATTAGTATATAATAAATAATAAGAATAAATGTATATAATGTAAAAAAAATAAACCAGTGGATTGGGCGTATACCATGTATATTCAAACAAATTCATTATCTAAACAGTGTCAACATTTAGCAGTTAAGCAGAATGGGGAAGTGTCAACATTGGGCATTACATCCAGATCATAGAAACACAAAAGCAGAGGGATGAAAGGAAGAATTTAGAAAAAAGGAAAAGCCAAAGAGGAAAGCAGCAAGCGTAATGGAAGCAGGTTTGGCAGTACGTGAATATGTTGGATTCAAGTCATAGTAAAGGTAAAGGAACAATGTCGTACACATTTACTCCATTTACTCAAGTCTACAGAACATACCAAGAAACGGAGAATGACGCAAAGAGAGAAGAAAGAAAGGCCTATAGGATTTTGACGTAAATGAAAGAGGCAGTATTGTTGCACCCTATTTTTACCAAAGGCTGAACAAAGCACAACTTATGGAACTCGAAAATAATTAATTATGTACAGAGTCGCCACCTAGCATTTAAGGTATACTAGGGTACCTATAAATTATTAATATATGCAGCTTAACATGGTCTACGAAAATAAGTGAGATTCTAGGTAAGGGTTCTATATTATCCTAAAGGGAAGGGGTTAGGCATCCTTTAGAATCCGTTAACTACGGTTATCCGGCCAAACTTAGGTTAATTAATTAATGCTAATGAAGGTACTTTGAATTTTAAGAAAAGGGGGCTAGGAAAGGTTGTTAAGGTTTTAAAGAAGATATAAGAATATTGCTTAAAATCAGATTTAGGGAAAATATAATAATTTTGTATAAAAGAAAACTTTAAATATTTTTAACATAAGAACTTAAAACTAGGGAATTAACTATTGGTTTCTCCTTTAATTTAACTATCCGTTACTACTAACATCATCCCCACTAATCTGCTAGGATTCATCTAATATTAAGAAAACGAAACAAGGCAAAGCGTTAGTCATTCAATACCAAAGCAAAATGCTCAATGGAGCATAAAATAGAGAAGGAGAGGAATTAAATGGATCGGCCCATTTCAGGACAATTGTTGTGCACTGTTGCTGTGGTTATGGGCCTCGGCCCAAAATCATTTTACACAACTGATGGGGCTGACTCGATAGAATGTTTCGTTGGGCTTTGGCCCAACATCGAATGCGGAAGAAGATGAGTTCCTCGGACTCGCTCGCGGTGGTCATGCATAAAAACTTCTTCGGGTGCAGCGAAGTGGGGCAGGGCTTCGATATCTACTCGAACACAATCGAATCCGAACTTGCGACACTCGGATTCGCAACAACACCAAGGCAAACGAAGAATTGATTTAGATTTTTTTTACTTGATAACAAACAAGATTAAAACTGCCAATAGAATTCGTATTTTAGGGATTTTTGCGACTGAAAGCTTTGATTCTTAGGGGGTTTTCTGCGATTCCAAAGCCCTGTTTTTTCTCGTTCCTGTTCGTGTTTTTCTCCCCCGTTCCCGTGGTTCTCCCTCCCTTTTATTATAATGCAAAATGACCCCTTGTTTTGTCCAAAGAATAGAAGATTGCACCCTTTTATCTCTTCAATGCTTACTTTAATCCCTTTTTTTTTAAAGTGATGAGACCTTGACTTGATCGGATTTTACTCTGCATTTAAAAATTAGTTACTCCGATTTTCTCTGCACTGTCGGACTATATTAAAATATAGTTAATTAACACATGTATAAATAATAACGCAAGTATAAAATATAAATATTAATGTCTATGATATGAAAATGTATTGATATAAAATTAAGAAACAATTATTAATTGCACAAAAAATGGTAATATTACGCTGTACATGTGCAAAATAATGATTCTTGAAAAAATGACAATAAATTGAGAAAATTCCTAAAATAATTAATCATCAATAAATTGTTGAAAAAGTGTAAAAAATGTGTAAAAAATGTATTTCGTGCTCTTTAACGAATCAGGGCCCCCCAAAACATTAATTTTAAGCACGTCGAGCCAAAATTAGGTGTCAACAACTTGTCCCTCTTCGACCGGAGACGATGAAAGAGTTTTCGGACGAAGACGTTGACATGTAGCCTATTTTGGCTCGAAAAAGAATTGTTAAAAGGATATGTACGGAGAAAGAGGCCAGACGTTGGTAGAGCTTTGACAATACTCTCAATCCGTCGGCAAGGTTGCGATAAAAAGAAAAATGATAAAAAGGGAAGGATTGTACACTTTGCTGGGGAAAGAATGATTCTCGTCCCGATGTGACCGAACTCTGCATAGAGCTTCCTACATATCTCGTCAATCACGAGAATCAGGTCAATGTAGTTCGAAAGGTGATAACTAATGGACGTTTTTTTTTTAAGGCATGATGCAATGCGTTTGAAGGGCATCTGAAAGTGATAATGCAATGCATGTGCAGTGTGTATACGCAGGGCATTTAAAACAAACAAATGCAGGTACGGTGCAATGCGTCTGCGAGCATACGCAGGGGAATTTGAAAACAATAAAACAATGCAGGTGCAGTGCAATGCGGCTGCGAGCATACGCAGGGGCATTAAGAAAATAATAATAAAACAAGGCAGATGCGGTGCAATGTCTTATGCAGAAATTTTCAAAGGGCGTGCGTGGCCCGTGCAACATATAAAAGGCGGTGCTCAGCCTTATACAGAAATTACAAAAGGGCGGTGCCCAGCCTTATGCAGAAAATTGAAAGGGCGGTGCGCAGCCCAGGCAACATATGAAAGGCGGTGCTCAGCCTTATGCAGAAATTACAAAGGGCGGTGCATGGCCCATGTAACATATGAAAGGCGGTGCTCAGCCTTATGCAGAAATTTAAATGGGCGGTGCGCAGCCCATGCAACATGAAAGGCGGTGCTCAGCCTTATGCAGAAATTACAAAGGGCGGTGCATGGCCCATGTAACATATGAAAGGCGGTGCTCAGCCTTATGCAGAAATTTAAATGGGCGGTGCGCAGCCCATGCAACATGAAAGGCGGTGCTCAGCCTTATGCAGAAATTACAAAGGGCGGTGCATGGCCCATGTAACATATGAAAGCGATGCAAAGGGCGGTGCGCAGCCCATGCATCATATGAAAGGCGGTGCTCAGCCTTATGCAGAAATTACAAAGGGCGGTGCATGGCCCATGTAACATATGAAAGCGATGCAAAGGGCGGTGCGCAGCCCATGCATCGTATGAAAGGCGGTGCTCAGCCTTATGCAGAAATTACAAAGGGCGGTGCATGGCCCATCTAACGTATGAAAGTGATGCAAAGGGCGGTGCGCAGCCCATGCATCATATGAAAGGCGGTGCTCAGCCTTATGCAGAAATTACAAAGGGCGCTGCATGGCCCATGTAACATATGAAAGGCGGTGAGCAACCTTATGCAGAAATTTAAATGGGCGGTGCGCAGCCCATACAACATGAAAGGCGATGCTCAGCCTTATGCAGAAATTACAAAGGGCGGTGCATGGCCCACGTAATATATGAAAGGCGGTGCTCAGCCTTATGCAGAAATTACAAAGGGCGGTGCATGGCCCATGTAACATATGAAAGCGATGCAAAGGGCGGTGCGCAGCCCATGCATCATATGAAAGGCGGTGCTCAGCCTTATGCAGAAATTACAAAGGGCGGTGCATGGCCCATGTAACGTATGAAAGCGATGCAAAGGGCGGTGCGCAGCCCATGCATCATATGAAAGGCGGTGCTCAGCCTTATGCAGAAATTACAAAGGGCGGTGCATGGCCCATGTAACATATGAAAGCGATGCAAAGGGCGGTGCGCAGCCCATGCATCGTATGAAAGGCGGTGCTCAGCCTTATGCAGAAATTACAAAGGGCGGTGCATGGCCCATCTAACGTATGAAAGTGATGCAAAGGGCGGTGCGCAGCCCATGCATCATATGAAAGGCGGTGCTCAGCCTTATGCAGAAATTACAAAGGGCGGTGCATGGCCCATGTAACATATGAAAGGCGGTGAGCAACCTTATGCAGAAATTTAAATGGGCGGTGCGCAGCCCATACAACATGAAAGGCGGTGCTCAGCCTTATGCAAAAATTACAAAGGGCGGTGCATGGCCCATGTAATATATGAAAGCGATGCAAAGGGCGGTGCGCAGCCCATGCATCATATGAAAGGCGGTGCACAGCCTTATGCAGAAATTTAAAAGGGCGGTGCCTGGCCCAGGCAGTAATAAAAGGCGGTGAGCAATGCAGGTGCAATGCAATGCGGCTGCGAGCATACGCAGAGGCATTTGAAAGTGATAAAGCAATGCTGGTGTGGAGGGTAACGCCTTTGCTTCGGCGCGAATGAAGTGCAGAAGGTAAGGTCCTTGGGCCATGAAATGGTGCCTTTAGGCGATGAGAATGATGCCTTTAGACAATGACGCCCTCGATGTCCTGTTGTGGGGCTGGACGAGCCAATGCAGTGTCCTACTGTGGGGCCGGATGAGCCCGTGCCTTTTCTCTCAAAATGTGCTATTGGTGGAATTTTTGAGGGCCCCCTCAAAAATTCTGTCCCAGTTTAAACAAACAAAAATTCGCATACTTCCAGCGGAAAGTGACGTGCACTTGCTTTTTTTTTTTTTAATTATTATTATTACTTTTTTTTAAGCTACTCAAAAATGTTCTCCCAATTTCATGCTTCAGCGGAGAAATACGAGGATTTTTCATGGTAAGACCAGATGTCGATACCTCGTAGAGTTAGTAACAACACAACAACATTGAACTATATTTACTGTGCAACGATAAAAAACAAAATTAAGAAAGAAAAAAAAAATCACGAAAGCAAAATCCAGCAAAATTGTTTTTTTTTTAATAATAACAATGATTGATATAACATGCCCCGACTTTAGTTGGTACCAACAATTAGTATTGTGCATAAGAATTCACCATTATTTATCGTCCAACAAACCAAGATCGACTTATTGGTAATTCCTATAGCTTCAAGTGGTACCTCAGACATACCTAAAGATCGACAAGATTGGTTCATTTTGCTTCAAACAAGGATTATGAACTATACCTATCCTCATGTTTCAAGTGCCCTCACCAGAAAGAAAGTCCCTTTTTCACACATATTCAATATATATTCTTTTATTTAACTTTGGGATGTCTAGAGAAGTACACTCATACTCAGAAAGATGTTCAATGCTTGCAATTGTAATACCATAAGCTTGGCCGTCATATAAGTATCCACTAATGAGAGAAACCTTAGCATAGAATCACGTAGGGCTTGTTACGGTGTTGTAATGTAGGCTTGGGAAAAGGGTAGGATATTATTTGGGTAAGGAGTGACTAATCCTTCCCTAAGCGTTGCACTATGTCTGTGCTCAGTATTTGTGTGCTCTGACACTTTGTTTTATTGTCCCTTTCTTTTGTACTTGTGCGACCTCTTTTGCAAGTTAAAGCCCTTTTTTCGTGTTTTTTTTTTTTTTTTTTTTTTTTTTGAGTTTAGGGTTGCATGCCCGAAACTCTGTGGGGATTAAGGGAATTGACCTGGGTTGCATGCCCGAGGTCTTGATAGTAATTCCAGGTTGTATGCTTGAGTGTGAAAAAAAAATAAAAAAATAACAGGTTGTATATCTGAGATTCTGAATGACTAAGTTTTTTTTTTTTTTTTTTTTTTGTGTGTGGGCTCTTTCTTGCTTTGGAGGTCGTTCTTAGCCTTTGTTTTTCTGGGACGGTCGAATCCCTTTTTTTTTTTTTTTTTTTTTGAAGCTTCAGCTCAGATCTCTATCCGCGGTTGCATGTTTTTAGTGCGCTCAGGGAGGTTGGGCCAAGAGAGAGATAGTGCATGTAAGCACTCAGAAATGGTATAGGCTTATGATGTGGTGGTAAAAGAAAAGGCTTTAGGCTCAAAGGGGGAATGCTAGGGATAACGTCATTTGGTAGGCTAGAAAGGCTCAAACGGGTCAAAGAAGGCCTACGATCCTTTTCTATGCTGAATGTTACTCATAATTTCGCCTCAACAGACATTCAGGCCAAGTTCTAGATCACAATGCAATGCAATTGAACGTTATATAAAGCTCACCACACAATGCACATGAAACAATGAGGTTGGTTTTGTTCTTGTCTTACAAGCATGCAAGAGAATTTTTCAAGTGTCCCTTAAAGTGTGAATGAGAGGTACCAAAAGAATCTATAGTTTTACCACGAAGTCAGTCCTCTCCATTATATTGATTATCACTTGTTTCTTTCATATGCACAACCCTAACTATGTTGGTACCAACCAAATCAAAGATACGAAACTAAAAAATATTTTTGTATTTTTTTAAAATTTTTGAATAAGGAGTACCGAACCCGAGAAGGATTGCCTACGTATCTTATCTTAGATGAGAATCAGGTGCGCGTAGTTCGTTCAAATAGGATAGAAGAAATAAAATATTTTTGTGATTTTTCAAAATAAAGGATTTTTTTTTTTTTGTGATTTTTGAATAATGAATACCGAACCCAAAAGGGCTGCCTACGTATCTCATCAAAGAAGAGAATCAGGTGTGCGTAGTTCTTGCAGAGAGGTAGAAAGAAATAAAATATTTTGTGATTTTTTTTCAAAATAAAGATTTTTTTTTGTGATTTTTTGAATAATAATACCGAACCCAAAAGGGTTGCCTACGTATCTCATCAAAGAAGAGAATCAGGTGTGCGTAGTTCTTGCGTGCTCTGACTGTCGTAAGCTAGACTGTGTTTGATCGGTTTGATATCGAAAGCCTCGTTGATGAAAGTATACATGATCACGCGAACATTGATAGTTCTGTCGTGATTGCGGCTGATATGTAGGCCTGACAGCTGAGTCGGCTTCTCTGTTTTTGCCTTGCAAGTTGTTGAACGTTTCGGCTTGAAAAGTCGTTTGTACTGATGGAGTGTCAACAATTCTTCATGTTCGAACGCCCGCTTCTACTTGCTTTCCAACTTGAATTAGATCGGAAAAGTCACGTAACCGCGCACATAACAACTTTTCATAATAGATTCCCTTTTGCATTTGGATGAAAGTTGAAATCAACTCATTCTCAGGCAATGGAGGGCGTATTTTTGAAGCTTCCAATCTCCATCGGATAGCATATTCCTGAAAAGACTCATGTGGTATTCTTTCTATCTCACGTATATCATAAAGATTTGGACTAACCCCGATGTTAAACTTGAATTGTTCTACAAAGTCGCGGGCCATGTCCTCCCATGTGTACCATTTGCGAAAGTCTTGTTCTGTGTACCAATCTAATGCTAACCCTGATAGGCTCTGAATGAACAATTTCATTCGTATGGCTTCATCTTGTCCAATTCCCATTAATCTGCTACAATAGTCCTTCAAGTGCGTAACAGAATGTCACGACCCGAATAGGGTCGCGACGGGCACCCGGGGCTAACCACCGAGCACCGCTCGTTCTAATACTCATCTTACTCATTTAATGCCCTTTTACCAATTTTATACACGAATTGTAGGAAAATCATATTTTATATAGAAACATAAATACTTATATACATTTGCCTCTCGGCCATCAAAATAATATATACATAATAATAACATCTTGTGAGACCATCTAACCCACACTGCGCGTCTACGAGCCTCTACTGACATATTATACATATAGACGGAACAAGACTCCGTCGTGCGCGAAATACATAAAGGAACCAAAGGAATAAACATAAGCACCTCCGAACAATGGAGTGCTCTCAATCAGCTGACAGCTACTAAGAATCTGGATCAAGCTCACCTCCCTGTCTACCTGTGGGCATGAACACAGCGTCCGAAGAAAACGGACGTCAGTACGAACATTGTACTGAGTATGAGAGGCATAAACAATGAAGAAAGACAGTGATAATATAATGTGAGCATCAATATGAAACATCTGAATCTGAATGACAATCATAAACGAAGTAATGCATGTTGTCTTACTAATCATACTCATCATAATCTCATATATGCATAATATGCAAGCTGCCCGTCCATATCGGAACGGTGTGATAATCAATAACATTAGCCCGCGTCCAGGCCTCCCGCGTCCGGGGTACCATCTCATGCCGCCCACTAGTGGTGTCTGCCCATGCCAAAAGGTCATGGTGTATCCGTATAGCTGCCCGCCTTGGCGGTGACTGCCCGGCCAACTAGGCGCGGTGTAATATGATCATGACATGCTCATAAAAAAAATACATGTAATAATATGCTTATCATAGTACATGCATAAGACTCAAGATCAACTATACTCTGTCGGGGTGGCGTAAGGTCGTGATCCCCCGATTTCATTATGGAGCAATTATTGACATTCTGCCTCACCTTGAAGGAATTAGTACATAAGGTGAGTGTAAGCAATAAATAGCATCATTATCAATATGGCATCATCATATCATATCTCTTATCTTATATAGACATTTATGGACTTAGGCTTCTAGCTTTCCGGAAAATAGGAACTCATGAAAAGGAAAAGAACTCATGCTATAGGATTCATGCCATTAGAAAGAAAGGACTAGCCTCACATACCTTTGTCGTTTAGCTATGTTATCGTTCACTTGCCCTCCCCCAATGTCACGTCGTTACCTTCACGGGAGAATTTGTATTAACATTAGTTAATCGACTATAAGAACGCGTCGTAAATTCTAGAGAAAATTGGGCAGCATTTCCCCTGTAAACTTAACAATCCTCGAAATTTCAACTTAGCCAAACATCAATCAAAATACCAACAACAACAATACCAACAATTTCATATCAAACTAGGATTAAATCCATTCTTAAATTACTCCCAAAACAGCCCAACATGCATTCGGATGCCAATGCTTGTATACACTTTTTTATTTTCGTATATCCATAATATAACAACAACAACTACCGCCAATCCCCCGATATTCCAGCCCACAAAACAGTCCATAACGACCATAAAACAGTCCCCAAAATATCATCGCAATACAACCACAAATATTATACCAAATAGCTCCAAAATACAGTCATAAAATAGCCACGAAAATTACATAAAACAGCCCCAAAATATTGTCACAAAACAGCCACGATAATTACATAAAACAGCCCCAAATATTGGCACAAAATAGCCCGGTATACGCTTTGTATACAATATCTTTATACACTTTATTCTCTCAAATTCAAGAACAACAACTTATCAACAACATCAACAACCTCATATAGCAATATAAGCACCTAGAAATCTCTCAAAGTTCCAATAAAAAAACAACCCTCAAGGCAACCATATCAACCAACTAATCTATGACTTCATAACATAATTCCCTTCGCTTTAAACTAGGGAATTCTCCCATGAATAACTTAATTAACAAGAATAGAGTTTATTACATACCTTATTGCCCAGAAAACTCAACTAAAATCCTAGCTCCAAGCTTCAATAATCAGCCACACATCAAGCACCAAATACTATAATCCTTTCCTAACTAGTTTCCAATTTCCTAAGATGAAATCTTGCTTTGATTTGGAGGAATTCAACTTGAAAGATTTAGAGAGCTTTTAGGAGGGTTTGGGAGGGTTTAGAGAGAGTTTAGAGTGAGAGAGAGAGAGGTAGAAAATGAAAAAAATCAGATTTTTTTTCGGTTTTTAATTTCTGATTTTTACTGTTCACCGGATACTGTTCATCCGCGTCTACTATTCATCAGTGTCTACTGTTCACCCGCAGAATTATTTCATGGACTCAATTTTTTTTCTGAGGTGTAACATTCTTCCCCCCTTTGGGAACATTCGCCCTCGAATGTTAAACTATTCGGGATTCTACGAAATTTCGCCATATATTTTCCTTTAACTGACTCGGAGTACCATGACCACACTATTCTTGCTTACCTCTTACTCCTCTTTTTGAGTACCCACTTGGTTTCATCGGCGACGCATAAATACTTGCAAGTTACACAATCCTTCTTGCATGATTCGTGTACATACATTTCTATACATATACAAGTATCTACATTCGTATTCATATTCGTATTCGTAATCGTACTCATTTACCCATAATTAGACTTATTTCTGCACAACTCTCACTCTTTGTTTTAGAGTCTATATCTGTCACATATTGGAGTCCATCATTTCAATCTCTATACTTATATTATCTTTACTCGCTTCCCCCCTTTTAGGGTTCTACTTGTACCATTCTCAAATCCCTCGTCTCACCTTCAAATCTTTACTTCATATATCCCTATTTCACTTACCACATAAGTCATTTCAGCAATGTGTTCACATTCATTATAGCCCTTCATATTCGTATCTCTATCTCCGTGATGATGTTATTTTATTTTGCTAATAAACTTATCGTATTTTACTCGTGCTTATACATCCAATCGCTACTCCTGTATCGTACTCTATTAGAGTTACACTTTCTCCTCCATGTCATGTTTTAGTGCTACTAATCTCCTTTGTTCACTCTATCATTTCTCTTTACCGTATCAATGTCACTCTTATAACTGCCATTACTATCAATTCAATAGTATCTAACCCAACTCTTGTAGTCATTAACGATACTCCTAGCTTAATCTCATTCTACCATTACTCTTTTGCACATCATCTTTTCTTGTTAGGACATATTACAAGCTTATATCTTATCTCCTTTGGATTCTAGGAAAATTTCGGCAGAATTTCCTCTATATTTCTTACTATCCCAAAACCTGTACGCAGAAAATACCAACAATGCCTCACAGGGCCAAGATATATACATATATATATAGCATATCATAGCCACACAGGGCTCCCAATATCAACAACTGTATGGAAATAATGAACTTACGTCGTATGTCCAATTCAAACTGTACCTGTTATACTCTTCTGTTCACTTTCCCTTTTTAATCTCTAGCGACATTTCAATCATACCTGCAACATTCGCACTATATCTAACATATACCCTGCTTACTTATCTTTTTACTAATTTCTTCAGCTTCTTCTGTTCACACTTTGTAACTGAACTTATCATCAATATATATACATTCAATCCATTTTCTTACTATATTCACAATTACTAACCGTGATGATGACCAGTCGCCATTCCGTATATACAATTTCTGATAACGTAACCTCAATGAAATATTAATCTCTGTAATTTCCAGTAGCATTATTTGTCTTCTCTTGTCGACACCACTCTCTTGCTGAAATCAAATATCAGTATATAAGGGATACCATTTCCTATCTTTTTGCTCTATCGCACGATCTCTTAAGATGAAAGATGGTCATTTTTCCTAAATGCCCGGTAGCCTCCTGTTTATTGGCGTGGCGCGCTACACACCATAAACAAGACTCTACTAGACACGGCTCGTAGACACTTCCTAGGACGAACTGCTTTGATACCACTTTTGTCACGACCCGAATAGGGTCGCGACGGGCACCCGGGGCTAACCACCGAGCACCGCTCGTTCTAATACTCATCTTACTCATTTAATGCCCTTTTACCAATTTTATACACGAATTGTAGGAAAATCATATTTTATATAGAAACATAAATACTTATATACATTTGCCTCTCGGCCATCAAAATAATATATACATAATAATAACATCTTGTGAGACCATCTAACCCACACTGCGCGTCTACGAGCCTCTACTGACATATTATACATATAGACGGAACAAGACTCCGTCGTGCGCGAAATACATAAAGGAACCAAAGGAATAAACATAAGCACCTCCGAACAATGGAGTGCTCTCAATCAGCTGACAGCTACTAAGAATCTGGATCAAGCTCACCTCCCTGTCTACCTGTGGGCATGAACACAGCGTCCGAAGAAAACGGACGTCAGTACGAACATTGTACTGAGTATGAGAGGCATAAACAATGAAGAAAGACAGTGATAATATAATGTGAGCATCAATATGAAACATCTGAATCTGAATGACAATCATAAACGAAGTAATGCATGTTGTCTTACTAATCATACTCATCATAATCTCATATATGCATAATATGCAAGCTGCCCGTCCATATCGGAACGGTGTGATAATCAATAACATTAGCCCGCGTCCAGGCCTCCCGCGTCCGGGGTACCATCTCATGCCGCCCACTAGTGGTGTCTGCCCATGCCAAAAGGTCATGGTGTATCCGTATAGCTGCCCGCCTTGGCGGTGACTGCCCGGCCAACTAGGCGCGGTGTAATATGATCATGACATGCTCATAAAAAAAATACATGTAATAATATGCTTATCATAGTACATGCATAAGACTCAAGATCAACTATACTCTGTCGGGGTGGCGTAAGGTCGTGATCCCCCGATTTCATTATGGAGCAATTATTGACATTCTGCCTCACCTTGAAGGAATTAGTACATAAGGTGAGTGTAAGCAATAAATAGCATCATTATCAATATGGCATCATCATATCATATCTCTTATCTTATATAGACATTTATGGACTTAGGCTTCTAGCTTTCCGGAAAATAGGAACTCATGAAAAGGAAAAGAACTCATGCTATAGGATTCATGCCATTAGAAAGAAAGGACTAGCCTCACATACCTTTGTCGTTTAGCTATGTTATCGTTCACTTGCCCTCCCCCAATGTCACGTCGTTACCTTCACGGGAGAATTTGTATTAACATTAGTTAATCGACTATAAGAACGCGTCGTAAATTCTAGAGAAAATTGGGCAGCATTTCCCCTGTAAACTTAACAATCCTCGAAATTTCAACTTAGCCAAACATCAATCAAAATACCAACAACAACAATACCAACAATTTCATATCAAACTAGGATTAAATCCATTCTTAAATTACTCCCAAAACAGCCCAACATGCATTCGGATGCCAATGCTTGTATACACTTTTTTATTTTCGTATATCCATAATATAACAACAACAACTACCGCCAATCCCCCGATATTCCAGCCCACAAAACAGTCCATAACGACCATAAAACAGTCCCCAAAATATCATCGCAATACAACCACAAATATTATACCAAATAGCTCCAAAATACAGTCATAAAATAGCCACGAAAATTACATAAAACAGCCCCAAAATATTGTCACAAAACAGCCACGATAATTACATAAAACAGCCCCAAATATTGGCACAAAATAGCCCGGTATACGCTTTGTATACAATATCTTTATACACTTTATTCTCTCAAATTCAAGAACAACAACTTATCAACAACATCAACAACCTCATATAGCAATATAAGCACCTAGAAATCTCTCAAAGTTCCAATAAAAAACAACCCTCAAGGCAACCATATCAACCAACTAATCTATGACTTCATAACATAATTCCCTTCGCTTTAAACTAGGGAATTCTCCCATGAATAACTTAATTAACAAGAATAGAGTTTATTACATACCTTATTGCCCAGAAAACTCAACTAAAATCCTAGCTCCAAGCTTCAATAATCAGCCACACATCAAGCACCAAATACTATAATCCTTTCCTAACTAGTTTCCAATTTCCTAAGATGAAATCTTGCTTTGATTTGGAGGAATTCAACTTGAAAGATTTAGAGAGCTTTTAGGAGGGTTTGGGAGGGTTTAGAGAGAGAGTTTAGAGTGAGAGAGAGAGAGGTAGAAAATGAAAAAAATCAGATTTTTTTTCGGTTTTTAATTTCTGATTTTTACTGTTCACCGGATACTGTTCATCCGCGTCTACTATTCATCAGTGTCTACTGTTCACCCGCAGAATTATTTCATGGACTCAATTTTTTTTCTGAGGTGTAACACAGAATTTCCTCTGCCATTGAAGGTGTTGAATTTTGGCACTTTGAATCCTGGCGGCAACTCAACATTTGGAAGCATGCACAAGCTTTCATATCTTAAACTTTGGACATTTCTTGCCCGCATCTCTTCTTCGACAATTCTCCTTAAATTGTGGAGCTCTCTATCCGAGTCATCCCAATTGATTGCATTCGTTTCATTTCTCAATCTCTTGTATGGGCATACCGCTAGCTGATTTTGCTGGTTTTCTGTGAAGGGTGCTGCAAGTGCAGGCTTTTGGATATTAGGCATCAACGTGACTTGTAAAGCTTCTGGTTTAATGGAGTATCTTGGCGGTGTATATGTAGGAGCTGGGTGAGGAGAAATAGTGAAGAAAATGTTTTGGGTTGAGCTGGAAGCCGAACTTGTGTTAGGAAGAAGGCTGAAGGTATTTCCCAAATTCACCAACACGCTTCTTTGTACTACATTCTTCTCGCTATCCTCATTTTGCGCTTGCACCAATCCCACACCGATGTTGAATGATTCATATCTTTTGCCATTGTATCTCGTCCTTAATGCAGATTCGCAGCCAATGCAGTGTTTAATGCTAGGCAACCTCTAAAGAATTAAAACTAAACAAGTAGAAAATAAATTCAAATAATTCTCTTAGCATCAAGTAATCGCAAATAAATTTAAGAGCGAGCATATCACAAATAAATTCCAGTAAATCACTTAGCAAGTAAGCCAGCAAATGACTTACAAAGTTTATAAGACAAACATTAATAGCACGTCCTAATATGCAGGGACCTCTTTATGCCAGAGGTAGGCCTAACGCAACATATTCGAGCTTATGATAGAGGGATCCGAGCTATTTAATTGAGACACTTGAGTTTGGAAATAAAAGGTCCAAGTTCCATAAAAAATAATAAAAGTGAGTACATTGACAACCAAAATACATAAAGGCGACAACCAAAATATGGAGAAATCCTAAAACTGACCTACTTTTCATTGTGTTGTTTGTTTGCTCGCTTATTTTTTCTCTTAAAAATTTTCTCTTAAAAGACAGATTCTTACGTTTTCAGTGCTAAGCGCTCGTGTGCAAAGTCTTCTTGCTCGATATGGTACAAGGAACACATCTAGTCCGCAATTTTTTTTAATGGAGGAGCATGAGTACCATGAGACAACTACGGAGTGGAAAGGGAAAAGTTTATCATGCGTATTGATAAGAAGAAAATAAAGTACACAGAGATACTTCAGCTGTCAGTAGGCGTTTGGCCACGAAAATCAACATATAGCAAAATATAGCAGAAAACTCAACTCAACATATAGCAACAACTCAGCCTTTTATGCGTGGCAATTACAGATCACACATGGCATCGGGCTTCAAAGTAACAGCAACAAACCAAGCAGTCTTGTATAAATATGCAACCACAAGTTGGCTCAAAATGCAGTATCTCCTTGCCACAAAATATAGCAGCAATTTAGGTTCAAATGCAGCAGCAACTCAGGTTTAGAATACAGTAACTCGTGGCAAAAACAAATCAACAGCATGGCCAAAATGCAGCTAGAGTAGTATCTGTTTTTTTTTTAGAAGAAACACGGCAGCAGCTATTTATGCAAAACAGCAGCACTGGCCCTTGTTTGCTTTATTAAGTGCAGCGTGGAGGTGTAGAATTTGTTCTTGTCAGAAATTGTCGCCTTTCTTTTCCTCAAATGAATACTCACGTGCAAAGGCAACACCAGGCAACAAACAGCAATAGACGACCAGAACAAAATGGACCAAACATTTGGATCCAAAATGCAATACCAAGGGCCAAATGCAAACAGTTTCTAGAAACTCAAGAGGGAGCAGTATTGGCTTCTTTAAAATGCAAGACAGCCGCCTCCTGATGGTTCAAGACTTTAACTTATGCACAGAATCTCAAGCTTGAGGAGACTAGGCAACAATGGGAGTTACTACCTTCATATTTTCGATGCCGCGCAAGATCAAAAGGTTTCTAGAACCCCAAGCATGGCAGGCTGTCGAAAACGGCATAACCAATCCCATAAGTGCTCCTCGACTTCCATTTATGCTCTCAGATATAACACAATAGCTATTCTGAATAGCAACAGAATGCTTAACAGCAATTTTCATAATCAGCCAGTAGTTTATCAAACAGTAACCAAGGGTATTTGGGATGGAGCAGACTTTAAGAGCATTTGAGCATAACATGTCATTTCCAACTTTAAGACAGGGTAGCAGTTGACTAAAAAAGGGATCTTCGACATGTCATTTCCAGCTTAGATTATGATCACAGTTTCCACAACCAAATCAAGTGATGTATCTTCTTTATTAAAACTGAATCAGGCTAAATGTAGTACAATTCTTCAACCAATGAAACGAGAAATCAACACTGGCATAGCAACTAGTCACGACTAATCAGATAAACGACCAATAGAATAAGAAACAAACACTGCATATCAACACAGGTCCAATACATTACTAGACTGACAGAATCAAGCTGCAAACTGATGCCTTAACCTCATGCTCAGGTCACTATGCCAAACTAATACTTCGATGGGCATTTAAACATACAGACGGGATTGAATTGAATTTTCAGTGATTTAATGCTACCTTTGGACCTGATTGGTATAAACATATACAGTAGCAAACTCTAAATCATGGAAGAACAAATAATCAATACTCACTGCCACTGTTTCATGTTAGCATTAACCAAAACAGAAAACTTAAACTTACAGATGAAAGACAATTATGAAGATGGTCCAGTGTCGATCTGTTTTAATCATATACACGATATACCTAAGATATACACACCACGATATGTATATCAGATGTATATCGAATGTATATCTTCTTCTTATCTTGATAACCCACTGTATATCCTATGTATATTTGACTTCAAATAGATTCTAAGTCCTGGAAATTCAGTATAGGCATCCAAAACTACAATGTACATCTTTCAAATTCATTTTAGCAATTAGTATCCTATCCTAACAGCATCCAAACATCAAACAAACAACACGACGACAGGGAAACTACATAATTAACTAATTAGAGCAAAAACTAAAGACTGAAAATAAGAAACGTATCAAGATTTACCTTTTTTGTGTGCAGTGAACTGAGGTCGTCGGGGTTTCGAATCTACTCTCTCGTTATGAATAGACCCGAACACGACGAACGATTCGAACCTCAGATTGAAACAAACCCAAAAGTTTATGTCGAGTAAATGTTCAAGAACAGATGGTGATTAATCAAAAGTGTACGAAATGTGAGGGTAAGCTCTGGGAAACGCTGAATAATCGTTTCCTGAAGAACGATACGCAAAACCCCGTAAAAATGTTGAGTAATTCCGTTTTTTTATAGAAAATATATAAGGAGAGAGAGGAGCGTATGAGAGAGAGACGAAGGAGCGGGGGACAGGCGTGGGGGACAAGCGTGGGGACAAAGGTGAGTGGAGGAGAGTGTGAGTGAGAGAGGAGAGAGGAAGGAGGCGGGAAGCGTGAGAGAGAGGAGAGAGCGGGAGAGAGGATGAGGGAAAAGGGGGGGGGGGTGCGACTGAGAAGGGAAAGAGAGAGAGATAGGGTTTAGGGCAAAATAGGGAGATTGGGCCGGACCGGGTCGGGAGAAAATGGAATTGGGCTGGACCGGGTAGGGGGTTATTTGGGCTCAGTTGGTCCGAAAATTTAGGGGTAATGGGCTGGTCGTTTGGGTGAATTTTGGTTGTGGGCTGATTATTGTATTTGTATTTTGGGCCATTAATTTGGCTGAAAATTGTTGATCCTTCCTCCTTTATTTAATTATTTTTGGGTTTCAAATTTAATAATTAGTACAATGTATACTATGATAATTAGTGATTAATATGTAGAGAATAAAAGACTTAATAAAGTATAATAACGAGCACAAAATCCGAAAATGCTGACGAGCCATTAAAAAACTGTGATAAAGTAATGTTCGTAATGTTGATAGTAAAATAGTGAGAATTAATAATAGTGAAAATAAAGTGTTCAGCTCGTCAATAAATTTAGAAGCCCGAGTAAATAAAATTAAATAAAGGAGGGACAAAATTGGGTGCCAACAAAGAGTAGTACCAATAAACTGCAGCTCCGAAGCAACTGGAGCGTGTCTGAAACTCCGCTGATGAAGCTCCTAAGGATCAGATTCGTCTACCTGTCTACCTGCAAGCATGAACGCAGCGTCCACAAGAAAGGACGTCAGTACAAACAATAAACTGAGTATGGAAGGCATGACTAACAACATAACTAAGAGATAAAGAAATATGAGATAAAGAGATAACTCGTACATCTGATTGCCTCGTAAGGCGGATACCATGCATGCTAACTTTTATTTTTAAAACAACATCATATATATATATATATGAGTAAACTGCCCGACCCGATAAGTACGGTGTTCTGCTGCTCGGCCATATAGGCACGGTGTTATCATCATTAGCCCGCGTCCAGAGTAATCATCTCACGCCACCCACTAGTGGTGCTGCCCGACCATGTAGGCACGGTAATATTATACATCATCATCCATAAGTTGCCTACCGTAGTGGTGCTGCCCGGCTATGTAGGCACGATATAATCATACATATGAAGCATGCATGAGAGCCCAATTAAGAGCTACAACCCTATCGGAGTGACGTAAGGTCGGTAACCTCCGATTGCTGTTATGGAACAATCATCATCGCTATATCTCACCTTGAAAGAACAAGTAACATAAGGTAAGATCGACAATAATGAATAAAATCAGGAGAATCATGAAATAGGTCAATAATCTCATAAGAACATTAAAACCATAAGCTTTGGAATCTCTAGAATGGGATCATCATCATCATAAAAAACATCTATCTTTAGCGTCATAAGAACTTTGAGAATCATGAACTTCTAGCTTTTTGGGGATAAGGATATTATGGAAAACATGTATGGGTTCATAAGAAGAGAATCATGCCTTTAGAAAGAAAAGGATTAGCCTTAACATACCTTTTGGGTCTC
The DNA here is from genome assembly GCF_019175385.1 of Lycium barbarum. Lineage (NCBI taxonomy): Eukaryota > Viridiplantae > Streptophyta > Magnoliopsida > Solanales > Solanaceae > Lycium > Lycium barbarum. The sequence continues at coordinate 120,354,776 of NC_083343.1, read as the reverse complement.
CTTAACTACTTAACGCTTATCCTTCCAAGCTCGTAAATCTACATTCAAGAGAATTCATACTATTGTTAGGCTTATCGTCATATGCTTATCTTAAGCTTTCAAATTAAACCCCTTTTAGAATCTGCCAAAATTCGGTAGCATCTCCCCTGTTTATATCCCTAGCTTAAAATCACAATACCAACAACAACAACAACACTAACATCAACACTAACATCAATAACATCATCATCAATACCAAAATATTCCATAAAACATCCCACACGATGTTTATCCGATTCCTCAACCAACAAATTCATTATACGATCATTTAATAGCTCTATATCCGTAAATAAACCTAAATCAATATCAATAAGGAGAGATTCATACCTTGTTTCCACTAGAACCGCAATATCTTCAACATTCACCTTGAATCCAAGCCAAGATTCACCGCAATACGATACTATGATCACAACTATACGCTATCCGAACCTAAATCCCGAGATTTCACTTGATTTGGGCTAAAATTTTATGGGAGGAAGTTTGGAGAATATTCCAGAGGATTAGAGGTTGTTTTGAGGGGTATTTGGATGAAAATAAAGGATAAAACTCCTTTATATTGTTTTAGAGTCGGTTTGCACCGACCTAAAATTTGTTCTGCGTGTTCGCGCTAAGTTTCCCCTTGCTCCTCTGCGCGTTCGTGCTACCTCCAGGCGCGTTCATGTAGGGTTAATTTCTGCTCTGACAGTCCGTTTTGAAATGCTCATAACGTTTGATTCCGAGGTCGGATCGATGCGCAGTTTATTTCATTGGAAACTAGACTTCCTAAACTTCAATTTAGGCTTTCGTTTCACCTCAAAACTTATGATATACTAGGAGATATTCCTTTCTCAAGTTAGACCAAATTATCGTACGAAACCTTGCCCATCCGTTCTCCAAAGTTCCAATCAGCTTAATTTCCTTAATTAACTTGTTCTCCAATCCTTCCATGACCTATTGCATGAACTTAAACCCTCATACCCATAAGATAGGCACATATAATCTCATATATCCTAGAAAATAACTCCAGTGTCTACAACTGAACAACTAGCATCTAACGAATCTCAATGTACAAAACTACTAGGTGTAACAATAGGAGCATGGCCACAACAGTTGCATAAATAATTTGGCTACTTGGTTTATTGAATGAACTAGGCTCAGATGTGGTTCAACCAATAACAGTCTATAGTGACAGTAAAGCAGCGATGTATATTGCTGCAAATCCCGTGTTCCATGAGAGACCCAAACACATAGAGATTGATTGTCACTTTGTGAGAGAAAAAAATACAACAAGGCTTGATTGCAACTCATTACATTGAAACTAAGGATCAACCAGCCGACATATTTACTAAAGGTCTTGCAAAGGTTCAGCATGAGCACTTGAAGTTAAAGCTAGGGGTTCTTAATATCTTTACACCACCTAGCTTGAGGAGGAGTGTAGAATAATATCAAGATGGGTAGTTTGGTCTTATCCTAGTCAGGCAGTTAGTTAGGTAATTAGCTGAGTAGTTAGTTAAAACGAGATGATTTGAATTCCACTCACATCTGCTGGTGACAAGAACAAGGGATGGTTGTAGTCAATTCCCGTGCCTTGTTGTGTTGTTTGACTTCCAGTTTCACCACCAGATTGTTACCTTGGTAGTGTTCTTAAGCCATAGACATTAGGTATTCCATTCACAGATGAATTTGCCTCAATCCCAGTACCAACACCATTAACATCTTTAGAATGAACCATTTTCCCCCAATCTAAATAGAATCGTAGTTAGCGGAAGTAAGAACTTAAAATCTTGAATACAGAATCGAATTATCAGGTATTGAAAACTGAGAATCGAGCACCACTAAATAGCCTGCTCTCACAGCATGCTATAATCCAAGAAAGAAGATGAGATTAGATGTTCATAGACATGAACTCCATTAATATGAACTGTAGGTGGAAGAATGAAGAAGAAAGTAAAGACAATTAGAGAGAAATGAGAAGTAGAGAGAAGATATTATTTCATGGTAATTGTATCAATGAGTACATGAGTGATACATATACACACACTAATCCACACGATTAGATGCTAATGAATCAACATTTAGTTGATCACTAACTGCCATTTATTCAACTAACTACTCAGCTAATTACCTAACTAACTGCCTGACTAGGATAAGACCAAACTACCCTTCTTGATATTATTCTACAATAGATTTGCACATTCAAGCTTCTATGGTTGTTGCTTCATTGATTTCTATTTTTGAAGAGAAATTTTATATACCACTTAGTTGAATTAGCGCTGCAATGTAAATGAGTGAGTTTTAGTGAGATGCTAATTCTGTCATAACTTACCCATACTATTGCACACCTCAAGTACTGGTGAAATATCTGAATATAGACTTGTAGTCCCAATTTTTCTATGCATAGTGAGACATGCTGACTCATTATTAAGCTAAAAATCATTTCATAGACTCGTAAGAACAGGAAAAAATAGTAAATATCGAAGAAAGAAAAAAAGTGAAAATATAGCTCTGCAATATTACATTTGCTTTGTTTCCCATATAAGTTTGATGAGCCTTTTTTTTCCCTCACTTTCTGGTGAAAAAAGAAAGAAAATTGGAGAGGGAGTAGATATCGCAGAGAATCATAATGCTCTAGCTTTCTGTCAACATTTGAGGGGAATATCAATGAAGCTCCATGAAATGATCCGAGTTGAATACTTTTAATAGAGAATCAGCATTTGAAGATTCAACTTGAAAAGTTAGTTTAGTATCATGACTTACATAAATTTTAAGTAAATATGCTATATGAATCCAATACTGATGTGTGTAACTGATATATCGTTGATTTCTTTCAGAAGATTAAGCCAAGTTTATGACTTGCAGTTATAGATTCAATCAATCTTGAATCTCTTTTCTCGTATCTTTTATGCATAATTACTTTGAATTTTGTGTTAGAAAGGATACGAACTAGAGTTTACTTGTATTATTGAAAATTTTGATGCTTAAATTGTTGTTTTCTAAATTTTCTGTTATTTCTACCCTGTCTTCTTTTTACCAATATTTGTATCTTGCATGTCTCAAAATTATTTAAGAAATTTAATCTAATATACACTTTTGATGCTTACACATGTGTTTCAGGGTCATCAAAATATTGGAATTTTTTATTGTCGCCATAAATATGGTGAACAACTATCATTGCAGCTTCGGATGAGCAACCTATTACTGCTTTAATGACAACTTATGAATCCTTAATAGTTAATAGAACATCAAGGAATGGTGAAACTTCAATATTTTATTTGTCTAAAAAAATATTCCTCTTGATATACTTCTATTCATTTTTCTATCTATTTCTTGTCGCAGGCTGTTTGGGCTCCCGGACAAAATGAGTAACCACATCGGGCTGTAGGTTCTAGTTATGATTCACCTCATGCCTTTTTCTTACGGGTTATGGTTAAGATGCATAGGGCACACCATTGTCCTATTACTCCTATTCAATGCCAAATGGTGCAGATATAGAAGATATGAAATTTCAACACCGGAAAACAAGACCTTTGCAGCGCACTTCTGAAGAGTTAACTAGGATTTCGTGAACAATGAATTATTCTAGTGTTGCTACAAAAGGTGTTATTTCTGCGTACTACTCTCTACAATGTGTCACTAAGTTCATAATTTTCCCGAGAAACTGAAAGTAATAAATGTTTCTTATCGAAGTAAATTTATTTATGTAGACGTGCAAAGTTGTGTTACTACAACATCTTATTTAGCGGAATGACTTTCTATCTTTTGTGAATCAAATTTATAGTCAGGATGCTTATCTCTTGGTTAGCCGTTTTAAATGTTATAATTCAATTTAATATGGTCTTCTCTAGATATGGGGAGATGCTGTTAAGAATCCACTAGCCTAAGAATGTGTTCTTTATGTCAAAGGGTGACACTAGCAAATATTGTTCAAATGATCAACTGGATAGAGAAATGAGCCTTGCTTAAACGGAACAGATATATGGGAAAGAATATAGAAAAGAGTGAATCTAGGAGTCGTTGTAACCACTTCCATGGGGTTTTACACTTTTGCCAATGATCACCCTTCTTTTGGTGCTGAGTGATCATTACCTTGATAATCAAGAACTTCCTTTGTTAAGGTAAGTAAGATTTTGCTTAGTTTGTTAATTGAGCGTAATTTTTGCAGTTGCCTTTCTCTATAAAAATATCAACGCAGAACTGTTTGCTAGTTGAAATGTTATATAGAATGTTGTAAGAAACTTTAAGCCCTCCGGTCTTCCTCTTAGTAGGACAAGGTCCTACGCAAACATCCGCACTTGTTGATCTAATACAATATGATCTATTTTTCTGTTTCTTTATATCTTCTGCTTTTCAGCTAGGGATCTGTGTTACTCTTTTCATCTAACTAGATGGCTTGTGCCGGCTGCGCACGAGCCTAATACTTCGGATTATGGTGTATCTATGTATATGTAGTTGTGTTTAGATAGTGATAATATATATATATATATATATATATATATATATATATACTATGTTTAAAATACGATTAATATAACATTGTAGTTTGTGCTCCGTATCTAAAACTTTATTATATTCGTGTTTGCTATGAAAATTTATTAATACTTTTTAAAAGAGAAGATTTGTTTAAAAGAAAACTATTTTCCTCTCTTTGAGATAAAATAATAGCAATATTTAAGCATCAGTTGATACTTTCTATTTTAATTCGATTAATTTAAAGGTGTAAAATACTTATTATTTTTTATCAAATTTTGATTTGGATAATTCTAATTCAAATTATTAAATTAATTTTACATGTTTAAAACGAAACAAAGTAGAAATTGATTTTCTATTTAAACGAAAAAAATGCTATTTTTTAAATTTTGGTAAATATTCTCGGTTTAGCTCATTTTACTTGTAGAAAAATAGAAGTATAATAAAGTATTTCTATCTACTTTTTAGAAGAGTTGGTAATATAAAGTATAAAACGTCATTTTTTTGCCCTTAAATAAAAAAGTGGGTGGGACCACAAAGGATTTTTTTGCCCTTAAATAAAAAAGTAGGACCGAACACGGACGACGATCTTGTCTCTATAAACCGGTTCTTCTATATAGCAGTAATAGTAAAATAATACATATAATTTTTTTATCAAATTTTGATTTGGATAATTTTAATTCAAATTATTATAATTAATTAATTACATCCATCATTGGATGTGTATTTTATTTCATTCAGCAAAAACTTACATGAGGCACCATTGAAATCAATGGCACTCTACAAAAGTTACTAGTATAAGAACTAGCAAAGATACAAAATAGGCCTAACTAACGAAGAAATTGGCCTAACTAACGAAGAAATTGGCCTTATCATATCTAATTCTCATACTGGGAATCTGAGACTTGTCAAGATGGTATGCTCCTCTTGATACGCCCGGGATTTGTTGCCAGTTTTGAAAGACAAAAGTGCCTTCCCTGTTAGCGCCCCATTTAGCTAGCCCATCCGCTACTTGATTGGCTTCTCTATAACAATGGTCCACGCTACAATTCATTTGCAACATAGTTTGTAGTATGTCGTCGATAACAGTCTTGAGTTTCAAGTTGTTTGTACCCCTTCCCCTAATCATATCAGCGATCAGCCTTGAGTCCAGCTCTAACTCAACGTTGGTTAAGCCCTTTCGGGCACACAGCTGCAGTCCAAACTTGGCTGTTTTTGCCTCTGCCGAATTGCTGCTGCTGCTGTCCACTTTTGCTGCAAATGCCATCACAATGTTGCCTCCCTCATCTCTCACTATGCCCCCAATGCCAGCTCCGTTTCTGGACCAGCTTCCATCAGTGTTGATCTTCACTTTGCCAGCTACGGGTTTAGTCCATAATATAATTTTCCAGTTGGTGCTGGGCCTTAGCTTTTCCACGTGTTCACAAAAAGTACTCCAGCTGCCAGCTACCTCTAGCTTTGGGAAAGCTTGCTTTAAGGACATCTTGAGATTCCACCATATATGATTTTCCATTCCTCTGCGCCAAAAATTCCTTTGACTGCCATATTTACAAGAACACATTTGTTTCCATATTTCCCAAAGTATGATCACAGGGAGGATATGTAATGTCATTTTGTGGACTTCATTACTAGTTTTGGATTTCCACCAGTTCTCTAAATTTCTTACGATACTCCAGGTTGGCTGCGTGTTGATCTCCAAAGGAGTTCCAAATGTTTTCCAGATCTGTTTGGCCACCGGATTATGTATAAACAAGTGGTGTCTTGTTTCGTGCTTTTCCTGTTCGCAGCAGACACACATACAAGCTTTATTAGTAACAAACTTGCATAGAGTATCATCCAAAGGAAGTTTCCTATGGATGATCCTCCATGCAAGAAAGGATATCTTAAATGGGAGTTTAGAGTGCCATACCTTGCTAGTGATGTATTGCTCTTCTTTGTGGGTTCTGATAATTTCCCATGCTGACTTGGTGGAGAAATTGCCATCTATGCCCGGATCCCATATAGCTATGTCCTTTTTGTTGTTGTTTCCTATACGAACTCTGGAGATGCTTCTAATCAGGTGACTAGGTATTATTTGCGAAAGCTCGTCATTGTTCCATTGTCCTTCCTGAAAAAAATCTTTGACTTTGGTCTTGGAATAAATGGACTGGTTAGGGATTAGCTCGGCTAAGGCACCCTTCCCTGTCCAGTTATCCCACCAAAAGTTACTCCCTCCTTCATTAATTTTCCATATAATATGCTTCTCTGCCTTGTGTTTGATTTTCATAAGTTTTCTCCAAGTATTGGATTGGGGGCCATTAATGGACTTGGCTACAGGGTGTACTCTAGAGCAATATTTTGCAAAGACAAAGTTTGACCATAAGGACTTTTGGGTCCTCAAATTCCACTACCTTTTATAAGCAAAACCATCGCTGATATCTTCAAGTCTTTTGATTCCAACCCCTCCTTCCTCCTTGGTATTACACAAATTGCTCCAAGCACTCCAATGATATTTATTTTTGTCATTATCAGCTCCCCAGAAAAAATTGGCAATGTGATTTTCGATGAGCTTGAAAGTAGTTTTAGGAGGTGTAAGAGCTGCCAAAGTATATGTAGGAATGGCCTGTAGCACACTCTTAATAAGAATGACCTTGCCTCCATAGGATAAATATTTGCTATGCCACCCTGATAGCTTTTTGGTGATCTTATTGACCAGATCATCGAAGTAGCAAATTCTCCTCTGTCCCGCATAAATAGGGCAGCCCAAATAGGTAAAAGGGAACTGCTTGTGCCTAAAACCAGTACTGTCAATGATTCTGTTGATTCTAGAAGGAGAGACTTTTTTTGAGGTACAGAAAAAACTCTTGTCTTCATTCACCTTTTGCCCGGAATTTTTTTCATATTTCCTTTCTTGCTTCATGATCAATTTGACAGACTTACTTTTCCCAGCGGTGAAGATGACAATGTCGTCCGCATATGCTAAATGATTAACTTGCGGGCCCTTCTTACTCATGGTGAAAGGGTAGAAATTGGGGTTAACATATTTTACATGTTTAAAATGAAACAAAGTAGAAATTTAATTTTCTATTTAAATGAAGAAATTCTATTTTTTAATTTTTAGTAAATATTTTTTGTTTAACTCATTTTACTTGTCATGTTGTTTTTTACACGGATTTTTTAAGGAAACGTTAATTAGAATTAGAATATCACTAATTTAGCTTATTAATTATTTGATCTCCATTTAATATTATTTTTTCTTTTATGACATTAATCTCATTTATTAGAGTAAGGAAAATATGAAAAAGTAATTAATTTCTATCTTATTTTTTCTTTTCTCATTTATTAGAGTAAGGAAAAAATGAAAAAGTAATTAATTTCTATCTTATTTTTTCTTTTCTCATTTATTAGAGTAAGGAAAAAATGAAAAAGTAATTAAATTCTATCTTATTTTAATATATAAGTATTTTAAGTATGTTGCTGTACAATAATTTCATTTGCTCCCACTAATGGGTTGATACGCATATGGCAATGAATCCATCATTATTGATTTAATTGTTTGATTTTCTAAACACTTTTTTTTGACATTGTTTGTTTTTTGAATATAGGATTCACTTTTTTTTTTTTTAATATTGCTTGATTTTGTTAATATGGGGTTCACTTTTTTTTTCCCGTGAGTTTGGACGTGGTGGGTTCCACTTTTTTTCTTCTCCTTTTGTTTTTTAAAATACTGGTTGGTGTTTAATATGGGGCCCACAATTTTTTTTAATACTGGTTGGTGTTTAATATGGGGCCATGAAGAACTTCTATTTTTTAATTTTTAATAAATATTTTTTAACTCATTTTACTTGTCATGTTGTTTTTACATGATTTTTTAAGGAAACGTCAATTGGAATTATAATTTCACTAATTTACCTTATTAATTATTTGATCTCCATTTAATATTTTTTTTATGACATTAATCTCTTTTCACATTTATTAGAGTAAGGAAAAAATGGAAAAGTAATTAAATTCTATTCCACTTTTTTTTTCCCGTGAGTTTGGATGTGGTGGGTTCCACTTTTTTTTCTTCTCTCTTTTGTTTTTTAATACTGGTTGGTGTTTAATATGGTGCCCAATATTTTTTTTTTAATATTAGTTGTTGTTTAATATATATGGGGCCCACAATTTTTAACATTGTTTTTTTTAATATGGGATTCACCTTTTTTTTTTTTTTTTTTTTTTAATATTGCTTGATTTTGTTAATATGAGATCCAGTTTTTTTTTTCCCGTGAGTTTGGATGTGGTGGGTTTCACTTTTTTTTTTTTTTTAATACTGGTTGGTGTTTAATATGGTGCCCAATATTCTTTTTAATATTAGTTGTTGTTGGGGCCCACAATTTTTTTTTTCCACTTTTTTTTTTGACATTGTTTATTTTTTTAATATGTGATTCACTTTTTTTTTTATATATATATTGCTTGATTTTGTCAACATGGGATACTCTGTTCAAAACACGATTAATATAACATTGTAGTTTGTGCTCCGTATTTAAAAATTTATTATATTAGTGTTTGCTACGAATACGCACGTGGCAATGAATCCATCATTATTGACTTAATGAAATACTTTGGAAATTACATGAATATTGTTTGATTTTTTAATATGGGGTGCACTTTTTTTTGTACATTATTAATTTGCACTATTTTTTTAATATTAGTTGTTGTTTAATATATATGGGGCCCACAATTTTTTTTTTGTGTAGGAAAATTAAAATTATGGGGCCCATAATTTTAAAAAAAATATTAGTTTTACACTATATAGAAGAGATGGGGCCCACAATTTTTTTTTTCAATTAAAGTGAAACGGACGACGAAAACATGAGCCCCAATCGACTCTTCTATATAGCGTAAATTCTTCTACTATTTTCACCTTCAGTATTTTTATAAGCTAAAAAAATGACAGTAGTGTCTATCAAATTGAAAGGTCTAAGCTTCATGGTTTTTGACTGAAATTTTGGGTCTACATTGTTGAAAGATTTTTCATTGTATATATATTTTTGGAATATAAATTTAATTTGCATTGTTGACACCTGATTTTTGACCTCTCATGATTTATTTTAATTACTCGAGGTTCTTCGATAATGAATAAAATAATTTGCACCACTGATAGAGGATCTGAATGATTTTACATAATTATTCTGGCCAATATTTTACTTCTATAAATTAATAGAGGAACCTTCAAAGCTTTATTAATTATTCAAAAATTTACCAGCGTTTTTACAACATTTTACAGCATTTCTATGAAATACTTTTTCAATTTATCAACAACAGAACAATTTTAAATAATTGTTCATTTAATTAACCAAAATCAAAGAAATTAGATGATGAGGCAATTTTTTTATTTTATCCAAGGGATTTAAGTAATTAAGAGAATTTACCATCTTACCCCGTCAAGCTTTGAATTTTATATGTTTGCATAGTTATGTTAATTGAAAAAATTGTTTTGAAATTTTATGTTTATTAGTTTTTAATTGTTGTGTCCTTGCATAAATGACCACCTCATAGTTAACCAATTCATGGTTCAAGATAGCTGGGGTCAATTTTGCAAATTCTAAATTCCTAATGGCTTTAATTGAAATGTCCAAACCATGGAAAAATTAATTAAGGACGTTAGTGCATATTTGTCTTAATTTTGTTAAAATTAGCCTCACGTGCAATGGTTAATTGCAAGAATATTTCTACAATTAATTACAATAGCAGGCTATAATTGCAATCCTCATTTAATTAAGGGTCAATTAAAGGCCATTTTTGCAAAATAAGTTATAAAGTTGCTTTTAATTTAATTACGTATTTGTTTGACCTTGTTTTAGTTTCTTTTTGCTATGACAAGTTACTTTAAATATCAACCTATTTTGCTAAAATAATCGTTTCGCCCCTATGAGTGTATATACACATGATATCCGCGTACATACCCGTGTAAATATATAAAAATGTTTTGAACTTTTTTTTAAAAAATAATGGGACCAGGTCCAGCCCAAGAGGGGCTGACCCGACCCAAAAAATGAGTATTATACTCCCTCATTTATACACAGAAGAACTGAGGGCGTCGGCAAGTATGGTGGATGCAAATAAAAGGACGGAGCATTGAATGCTCATCCTTTTTGCCCAATTTTTCGCTCATTTTGTATCCAAACGGTACAATCCATGTTTATTACTTTATTTTTATCTATTTTACAAGCTGTTAAGGTGGAATGAACCGTTGATTTTATGAATCTTTCGATCTGGACCGTATAGTTGTGTTCTAAGTTAAAAAATGGTAATTTTTGGGGAGTACCACATCAGTAGTTTTGCTTTTAGTGTTCCTTTGGGGGTTCTATAAATAGAAACCCCCATTCACGAGTAAAAGAGGTTAAAAAAAAGGGGCGGCAGATTGAAAACTTGAGATTTGAACCAAAAATTCAAACTTAAAGTTGCTAAGTATAATTTTTAGGGCTTTAAACTCAGATTTGAAGCATTTCTAGTTCTAATTTTTTTTTTTTTTGCTTTGTCTTTGGTGTTGTGGCTCGAGTTTGGAAGCAAGAGGTTTTTCTTTCAAGTCCATTCTTGACTCGGTTGTGCCCAAAAAAGGTAAATTTTTATCTTGTTATTAATCTTGTTAGTTTGCTGCTTATTTAAATAGCTGTGGTAAGTTGTTTGGTTAAAATGTGATTAATGTTAACTTTGTTCGTTTACTGCGTTCGTAGATAGTTGTTATAATTGTTCAGCTAAATATGGTTTGCTGTATATTAAAATGAAGATACTAACTTAGACTGTCTATTTGAAGAGGTACCAGTGTACTATCATTTGAATTTATTTTGAGCACATTTTTCCTTAACTAGTGTTTGTAATTAGGCCTGTTTAAGTTGAAAGCTAAGTATATATTTGCGGAACACATTGTTGCTGTGACACTTGACTCATCTTGCGACTCTTAATCTTGGTTGACTAGTATTATTTAAATGATCAGTGTTTGCTGTGGCATTTTGATTTATATCATGACTTTAAGTTCCCATGCTCTCTCTTTGTCCTATACTGGAGTGGTTATTTTTAGATGGGTTATGGTAATTCGGGGTTGTGCAAGTCTTGTCAGTGTTAGCCATACCTGGGGTTCACAGAAACTCCTTGAAATTTGTGCGACATCGGGAATATGGGGCTAGGACCCAATCCCTATGCCATACTAAGTCTTAAAATGAACCGTTACCACGGTTTAAGATACGGAGGGACAAGTATAGAATTTTTGCATGACTTGTTTTGTTTATATATATACATATGTGTGCCTTAGTTAGTTTAGTAATAAGGACGGTTATATATAAACTAACCGAGTTCTTTTTTACCTTTTCCTCCTCCGCTTGCATGACCATTCGGGTCAAGATCAGTCTCCTATTGGGCCTTTGGCCCAATAGGACTTCTATTCAAATTAGGATAGAGTATGCGAAGAAAAAATAATAGCGAGACGCGTAGAAGGCCCAGCCATGGGTGAAAATGGCTAATTAGGGGTTTGGTACGCCCCTAGCCTACCTCTACTCTATTATTTATTTCATGTTTATTTGTTTTAAGTTGATGTATTTGTAAAAATTGTATTAAACTCATATTATAGTGAAAACTCATGTTTTGAACTAGTCGTCTTAGGATAACAGCTCTTATGCCGTTTAGATGACTTTAGGCCCCCGAACGAATTTACAAAACCGCGATAAAATTCGGCATTTTAAAACTAAATACAAATTGGACTTAAAAAACTGTTTTTCTTTTAAGTATAATAAACACAAATAAGCTTTCTTTCAAAAAACCTTAAAATGGCAGAACCTTGTTTGGTATTAATAATTTCAAATTGGTTACTCAAACTTGGCAACTCTTTTCCTTTAAGTTTTTGAAGATATAGATTCACTCATTTTTCAAGTCTTTTTTTAAAATAAAAAAATAAAAAATATGAGGGACTTTACATGACGGATTAAACAAACAGAACTTTGGGCCAAAGCCCACATATATCCTTTACACATTTGGTATACCAAGTTTATAAAATTTCAGAATGCTAACCCTTTTTTTTTTTTTTTTTTCCCTCCCATTTAGGAGGATTTATAGTGTTTCCACACTTCCCCTCCACTGTGACTCGAACCCAGGACCTACCGGTCGTGGGTGGAGGTGCTTAACCACTGAGCCATCCCTCACTTGTCATGCTAAACCTTTTAATTCTGAGCTCAGGTTTTTTTTTAAAAAAAAAAAAAAAAAAAAAAAACCGAAACCGAATCAGATTTTGTTTTGACCAAAACTGGACTCGCACACTTTTCCTGAAATCAAACCAGTTTGGGACTCGTATTCTTTTATTTATTGGGTCATCAAAGGGCTAAACAGACAAGTTTATACAGTCGAGATGCACTGCCTCTAAATATACAAAACGATTTTGTACAAACAAAAAACCATCATAATATAAGGAGCTCCGGGTAAGGCTGAAACGTACCAAAACGGATTAACTTGACCGAAGTATGAGTATGCCATAAGTTTTAAAATCAAAATGCTCTTCTTACATTTCATTTATAAACCAAAATATACTCCTTATACATAAAAGGTGGACTATTTATAAACGGATATCATAAATCCAAAAACTACGATACCTTGTATGTAAAGGGAATATACACAAATCTTTTCAAATGGTATGCAAACTTACAAAATGACAGTCTTTTCTAAATGCGGGAAACAAACACACAATAGACTGTTTAGGCCAAATACTCATACTTTGGAATTTGAAGGTCAACTGTATAGTATGGATCCTTAATACTGGGGTGCCTAACACTTTTCTCAGGGGATCATCAGAACCCTTACCTAGAACACTGGATTACAAAGGTCTTTTCACGGTATTTGAATAAACTCTTCAAAATCGATTTTCCTAATTTCCTAAAATTTAGGTAGCGACTCTTTTAAAATAAAGTTCGAAAGAGCACCAACGAGTTCGTAGTAGCCTTTTACCTAAACCTGCATAAAAAGTGAACCGTAATATGCGTCACTAAAGAATATTTTTTATTCAACATATGCGGTATTTCTCCTTTCTAATGTTTATAACTTACTTTCACGACTCTGCATGGTGAGGCATAGTCTTTGAGTAGGATGATTTACACCTGTTTCTACATGTGCACATAATAACTTGATCTTAGATTGTATCTGCTCAACAAAAGATGAAAACGTAATAGTTGAAAAGACTTAAGTACACTATAGTTAATCTGGAAGAAGTAAAAAAAAAAAAAGGGGAAAACACTTTTTCCTAAATCAACTAATGCTTTTATAGCTTTTACGGGCTTCAATTTATGTCATCTTTTGTGAACAATATAGGTTTGAAAATAATAAAGTTTTGATTTCCAAGAGACAACCATTTTCCACGGATATGAATGACATGAACTGTGCTGAAGAGCATAGGCGATGGCTAAGTAGATATGTCCCGTACCGACCTAATCTGCGACAATTATTTTAGTTTAGCATCTTAATAGATCAATTGATAATGCATCTAAAAATAACTAATCATAAACTTGGTTTTAGTATACTGGTAATGTTTGTTCTATAAGAATTTTTAGGCATGTAAGAATCTTTTTATGTAACAGTCTATCGGCAGTTTGGAATAGTCAGATGCCTAAACTAATATAATCTCATGAGCAACAGATACTTGTATAAAAATGCAACTTAAACATGTTTGCGTAGGAAAAATCTCATTTGTTGTTTAGACATGATTGATATGACATGATAAACTTACGTGCACCACAAATCAGATTAGCTATGTATTTCTGCTTTTTTCTTTTGCTGAAGTCAACTTGGGTTTTCTTGAACTTTATGATAGAAAATAACATTCTATTAAAGCAACCAGAAAGGCACCACTGATTTGAAAATAAAAAAAGGTAAAACGATCTCAGTAATTAGATAATTTGTGAACCAGGAGTTGCAGGATGTTAATAAAACTTCAATTTTATGATTATGTATTTGATCTTGCAGATACTATCGCATTTTAACTTTTATATTGTCCATGTATCTCTTTACTTCAAATCCATTGACGATTTACCTACTTTTCGCCTCACATGTGTTCCTCATTTCTTACTTTTAGGGAGACAGAGATTGTGAGATGGTAATGTTTAATCTCTTGTGCTTTATCAAAGATTTGTGACAATAAAGATTTATGGAACATAAACATCAACTTCCTATGGGGTTTCATCTCCAATTACTCAACATTAGCAGCAGGGGATGTTTTTTTAATTTTTTGGATATCTTATAGTATATAATTTTGTTTCAATAAAGTATGAACCGGTAATATGATGTGAGTGGAAGTATTGCTTCCTTTTACTGTAATCCTGTTAAATGCATGAAACATGTATGAAAATATTATTGGTGTTGAACCCTTTTGTGTAATTTGAAGCCAAAAGTGAGAGAGAAAAAAAGGATAGAGAATAGTGCATGTCTTATATTGTGTCAGTTGAACTTATGTGATCATGTTTGTTGGTGTGAGCCAAGATGAAGTACCTAGTGCCTGTAGGAAAATCATGTTCTCATTGTCCTTGTTGAGGAGTTAATAAAATTTTTGAACTTATCATTCGTAGCTCCATATAGTTATAGAAGATACAAAGAGTCTGATTCATAATTTTGAAGAACATTCCAAACTTATGTATGTGATATGCGACAAACACAACAACATTGTTGGCCGCAGGCCCATGCAGAGCACAGGCAACCCCCATCTAGTTAATAACACTAGGCATGTGTCAACCCGTTTAAGTAACTTAAAATCAACATGCCAGAAGTTAGTGAATATAACATTTATAAAGGAGAGAATATGATTTAGCAAAAAATTATATTAAATTCAATTTTCTGTAAAAAGATTAAAGAGATTTTCTTTTAATGATTAAACGATTTTCGTAACAAAATAGTATATTTATAACATAATAGGAGTCCAAAAACTAAATTTATTGTCTAAGCTTAAAAAATGTAAAGGTTATTTAGTTGTAAATTAGCTTAACATGTTGCTAGAAAAAGGAGCATTAAAAAGACCCTGTCTGCAATAAAATTTTAAAGTTGTTTGTGTATTGCTCAAGAAACCGCCCCTCTCTGCATTCAAATTTTGAAATTGTTTATGTATTGATCAAGAAACCGACCTCGTCTGCATTTAAATTTTGGAGTTGTTTTTGTATTGCTCAAGAAAACGACCCCGTATGAATTCAAATTTTGGGCTTGTTTGTGTATTGTTCAAGAAACTGACCCCGTCTACAATCAAATTTTTGAACGGCGAAGATAATCATGTAAGCTAATGGGAAAGAAACGAAGAAATCGAACGGTAAATGCTAAAACTGATCATAATAAGTTGAATTCCTCTTCTGTTGTTGTTTCTCAATCTCAATCCCCCAACCCTAATTTGGATGTGCACCCGAACCCTGATTCGTTTGATGGTCCTCAATGGATTACAGAGGATTCTGTAAAAGATATGTTGTTAAAGGGATTGAATGATGTGTACAAACAAGCGATTCCTCTACTTGTTTATATGGGTGGGTTATGATGAGAATTCTGTTAGGAAAGCACTTACATATGCTGATCCTCTTTGTTGTGAGGATGTTATAGGTAGTATAGTGTATAATGCGCTCCAGTACTTGAATGGAGAGAAAAGGTGGGAGGAATCTGAGTCCGTATTGTAGATTGGAAGAAGTTATTGAATGATACAATGGTTTCTTGGTTGCGAAACTATAACCCACATAGGCCACCTTTGAGTAAAACGGATGTTATGCATTATTTGTTAGCGAGTAAACCCCATCTTGATAGAGCTAGTTTTAGTATAAGAGTTGCTCGAATGCTGCTGTTCCGAGTGGTGTTAGTCCCTAAGCGATATTTTATTATAAAAGTTTGTTTCTATACTTCTTGTTTATAATGTGGTATTCTTAAAAGACATAAATCATTTAACTTCATATAGTGCTATTGTCACGCCCCGAACCATGGCCTGGGCGTAACACGACACTCGATGCCTGACTGCATGTGATCGAGCGAACCACATGGCTTGCTGACTCAACATGGGCATGGACTGATGCGGGATAACCGATGCACATGCATAATTTAAGTAAAGCGTGAGACCATAAATCATAAGTCGAAAAATATCTTAACATCATAATGTGGAAGAGTATGAAGAAACATATTAATAACGAGCCAAAATGGCTAGACGACTCTGAATATCTGACACAACATAACTGGCTAGTCTATGAAACCTCTAACATGAACATAAGTCTGCTAAACATAACTCCTGGGACAAGGCCCCCAACATACTTTATAAGCATAACTAATAGGACATAGATAAATGACTAAACCTGAAGAAGACGGGGCTTACCAAAAGCTGATACGTGGATGATCCTACTGAGCAGATACGTCGTTCTGTAAATCCGTACCTGCATCGTGAAATGCAGGCCCTCGGGAAATAAAATGGGGACACCAACACATTGAATGTACTGGTATATAAAGCAACTGAATGAAATAATCATGGCACATGAAATAACATGATGAGAGCTAAAACTGAAATTGAAACCTGGTAATGGACATGAATACACACATATATATAATCATGAGTAGAAACAATTAAGTGGGAAGTGCATAAGTACAACCGACAACATGAATCACCACGTAGGTACGTGGAGTCTGGTACCTGACCAGACCAGCAGAGCTCTCATACCTTGCCAGGGGTATAAAATATAAACATGGCATGAAAGGATCCAATCAATAAAGCATGAAGGAATCGTCCTAAACATGGGCAGAGCGGTCCTTATCCTACGGTGGATAACGTAGTTTCAGGCTATTAAAGCCTTCTCGGTAATCTGTGCAACTCTTAAAAACATGAACATAATAGAGGTGGAATTTGAGCCCATGGTTTTTCATAAAACGTGACTTGCATGATACATGGATGTAGTTACATAATATACATGGATGTAGTTACGTAATATACTTGCATGGAAACGTGTAAACATGTAGAGTTTTTCATGAAAATAACATAGTAATTAATAACTTGCATGTAAGAACCCATGGGCTTCAAGGGATGGGGTTTTTATGAATTACGGATAGATTCTCAATAGTTAAAAGGGAATATTAAGAACACAATAATGATGTAGTCCTACAAACATGGTATATCATGGTACATGAACTTAGGGTTATCATAAACATGGCTAAAATCCTAGTTTTGGTGAACTCTTGTATAATCATGGAGGAACATGGAGTGGGGAAGGACAAAGATGTTCCCACACGTGGATAGAAACTCTACATACCTGGTACACTCCAAACTTGTAGTAAAAATCTGAATTTTGAAGAAGAATCCCAAAGCTTAATCTTGAATCACCTCTTTAATTGGGTTTTCTTGAAAACTCTAGGTTAAGAACAATGAATTCATGCTTAATGTTCAAAGATATATGTTAGAATCCATTGGAATAGGTTAGGGGTACTTACCTTAGTGCTCTTGGTAATGGAGAAGAAGAGCAGGTCGTCCTAGGGCTTGGAGAATGAAAAGTGGGGAGATAAAACTATTCGCAGGTTTTTATAGTATATGGTTGACGCAGGTGAAGTACGGGCACCAGGTATGTCCCGTACTTTAAAGTACGGGCCGTACTTGCAGCCCGTACTTGGATTGTGAATTTTCCAGTAAGTTTCCTTTTTTTACGGTGAATTACGGGCTCAAGGTGCGTCCCGTACTTTGCTGCCCGTACATGAATGCTAATTTTCAGTGGATTCTGTAATTTCCCAACGAGGTACGCCTTACCATGTACGTCCGTACCTTGTGGTGGGGGCCGTACTTGGGTCGTAAAATGTACTTTCACCGTGATGAAGGAATTTTCGAATTCCAACACTTCTATTTTGGTATCTAAGTCCTGAATCATAAACGCAGCCTAGTTTAAGGTACGAGATGTTACAATATCTCCCCCGTGGAATCATTCGTCCTCGAATGATGGGTCTTGGTCAAGATTGGGATTGGACATGGCTTGAATGCGAACCTGAAGGAAACATGACATAAAACATGGGGACTAAGCTTAAATGACATGATTACATGGAAACATAAATACTGAAGCATGATACATGACTACTGATTATCTGAACGTGAACGTGAAACATGTGACATGAATACATAAAGGACATGACATGGATATGGGGGTTATTTACCTTGAACATTCTCTGCTGGTTGGTGAAACAAGTACGGATACTTGGATTTCATATCTTGTTCGGATTCCCATGTAGCCTCTTCAACTTTCTGACTTCTCCATAAAACTTTAACTGAGGCAATTTCCTTAGTTCTTAACTTGCGAACCTGACGATCAAGAATGTTTATGGGGATTTCTTCATAAGTCAAACCATCTTTAACAGCTATAGAATCCGCAAGAGCAACCAATGACGGGTCTCCTACATACTTCCTCAACATGGATACATGAAAAACTGGGTGCACTGCAGCTAAATCTTGTGGCAACTCAAGTTCATAAGCCACCTGACCACCCTTCGCAGGATTCTGTAAGGTCCAATGTATTTGGGACTAAGTTTTCCTTTCTTTCCAAATCTCAAAACACCCTTTATAGGCGAAGCCTTAAGGAATACCCAATCATTAACTTGACATTCTAAGTCCCTTCGCCTCACATCTGTGTAAGACTTCTGGCGACTATGAGCCGTTTTCAAATGCTCTTGAATCAACTTGACTTTTTCCATAGCCTGATAGACCAAATCTGGTCCCAACAACTCTGCTCACCAACTTCAAACCAACCAATCGGTGATCTACATTTGCGCTCATACAAAGCTTCATATGTGCCATCCCAATACTAGCATGGTAACTGTTATTATAAGCGAACTCAATGAGTGGTAAGTGATCATCCCAATTATCTTTGAAATCTAGGACACATGCTCTCAATATGTCTTCAAGAGTCTAAATAGTACGCTCTGCCTGGCCATCTATTTAAGGATGAAAGCTGTGCTGAGATTCACTTTGGTACCCAATCCCTTCTGAAAGGATTTCCAGAAATGGGCCATAAACTGGGCACTACGATCTGAAATAATAAACACTAGAGTCCCATGTAATCTAACAATTTCATTAACATACAACTTGGCGTAATCTTCTGCTGAATCTGTGGTCTTGACTGGCAAATATTGCGCAGACTTAGTAAGTTGATCAACGATCACCCAAATAGGGTCATGCCTACAGGATGAGCAAGGTAGACCTATTATAAAGTCCATATTTATCATTTTCCATTTTCAGACAAGGATATCAACATTCGAACCAAGCCACTAGGCCTCTGGTGTTCGGCTTTCACTTGCTGACAGTTCAGACACTTACTCACAAAATCTGCTACACTCTTCTTCATATCATTCCACCAATAAATATCCTTAAGATCATGATACATCTTAGTGGAACCTAGATGAATAGAATAGCTAGAATTGTGAGCTTTCGACCTGATTTACTCTCTGAGCCTATCTATATCTGGTACACATAATCTGCCTTGGTACCGCAAAGTACCATAATCTCCCCCTTGTTCAAATGTCGTTGTCTTATGCTTGTGGATCCTCTCCTTCAGCTGTAACAAGTAGGGATCACTAAACTGCTTCTCTTTGACTTCAACCACTAAGACGGAATGAGCTCAATTCTGAACAACAACCCCACCATCCTCGGAGTCCAAAAGTCGAACTCCAAGATTAGCTAAACGGTGAACTTCATTAGTCATAATCCTCTTATTTGCATCAACATAAGCTACACTTCCCATGGAACGCCGACTAAGAGCATCGGCTATAACATTCACTTTTCCCAGATGATAGAGAATATCCATATCATAGTCTTTAAGTAATTCGAGCTATTTTCTCTACCTAAGATTCAACTCTATTTGCTTGAAAATATACTGCAGACTTTTATGATCAGTAAAAATATCAATATGCACTCCATACAAATAATGACGCCAAATCTTAAATGCAAAAACCACGGCTGCCAATTTTAAGTCATGAGTCGGGTAATTCTTTTCAAGAGTCTTAAGTTGACGGGATGCATAAGATACAACCTTACCATGCTGCATTAAGACACATCCGAGATCAATTCCCAAAGCATCACAATATAGAACGAACCCTTTGGTTCCCTTTAGTAGCGTCAAAACTGGAGCAGAAGTCAATCTCTTCTTCAACTCTTCAAAGCTTTGCTCATAAGCATCTGATCACTGAAACTTAACCTTTTTGTGAGTCAACATAGTCAACGGAGCAGAAATAGAGGAAAACCCCTCTATAAAACGTCTACAATAACCCACCAGACACAAGAAACTCCTTATATCAGAAACTGAGGTGGATCTGGGCCAGTTTCTTACGACATTAATTTTCTGAGAATCAACTTTAACATCTTCACCTGAGATTACGTGGCCTAAGAACACCACTCACTTGAGCCAAAACTCACACTTTGAGAACTTTATGAAAAGCTCGCGATCCTTAAGTTTCTGCAGCACTATGCTGAGATGTTCTGCATGTTCAACCTCACTACGGGAATACGCCAAAATATCATCAATGAAGATAATGATGAATAAGTCGAGATAAGGCTTAAAGACCCTATTCATAAGGTCCATGAAAGCAGTTGGTGCCTTTGTCAACCCAAAAGACATAACAAGAAATTCAAAGTGACTATAACGGGTTCTGAAAGCGGTCTTCGAAATATCGAATTCCTTAACCTTTAACTGATGGTAGCCTGATCTTAGGTCAATCTTGGAATAACATTGGCCACCCTGAAGTTGGTCAAATAAGTCATCTATTCTGGGGAGAGGGTATCTGTTCTTAATGGTGACTTTTTTCAATTGGCAATAGTCAATGCACATGCGTAAGGAACCATCTTTCTTTCTTTCGGACAAGATCGGCGGACCCAAAGGTAAAACACTAGGCCTAACAAATCCCTTATCAAAGAGATCTTTTTATTGGGATTTTAACTCTTTTAACTCTGATGGAGCCATTCTGTATGTCGGAATTGTTACACTCCATAATAATCTGTGCTACTTGTACTAAAACAAGAAAGAATGAGTTAAGAAGGTTCAAGGAAAGTTAATCGAGTTAGTAAGAATATCGTTATATATATGGTTGTCTTAAGTATCTCGAGGTGACATGGTAACCTAAAGGATTTGAAATCGCGTTATGAGTATGTATATGAGGTAATGTGAGTGACCTTTAAAAGTATTTGAGATTATTAGTAATGCTATAGAAGATGGACAAAAGATAGGAATATACTTTTGCGATTGGAGTTTCGTCGAAGCTTTGTGAGTTCTCTAGTTATGTTTAAGGTTATTGTGATTCTCCGGACCCTTAGAGACGTGTATATGGATTTTTATTGATGTATATAAGTGTGTATATGTATGTATAAGAGGTTACATGAGGTTGGAAGAGGATAAGAAGTTAAACGAAATGAATCGGAACAATTTCCGTAAAATCTCGGACCCGATTTTAGCCTATATTGCAGGAGGCATATCTCCTAGTATATGAAGAGTTTTAAGATGTTTCAAAAGCCTAAAATGAAGTTCATCGAGTCTAATTTGCAACGCAACAAACCTCTCGTCAAAATGATATCGGGGTAAGGAGATATGGACGATGCAAGTTGGATTATTAAGTGGGGATTAAGACTTAAATATTCACAAATTTTGCACTAGTGGCCGTGTGGGGTCCACTAGCACATAAAAAATCAGATTTTTAGCCCATGCTTGAGTTGGGAGACGTGTAAGACCCCCCCTTGGGCAGCAAAATGTCCAACTTTGTTGACCAAAGTTGCATGCACCATTCATTTCCCAATCCCACCAAGTGAACTTAGAGAGAGAAAGGCTCTCATCTTCACCAAGTGAAGAGGAAAGAGAGACACGGTTTCCATGGCTGTTCCACCACCAAAAACAGCCAGCTCTTCCATTTCCTTCTCACCATTAACCCCCTAAAGTGTTCTACACATTCACCATTAAGTTTCAAGTGAAGGAGAAACCATAAACATGCCATCCATGCCCTTGAAGCTCACGGCCAGAACTTGGTTCTCCAAGTTGATAAAAAAAAATCAGTTTCTTCACCAATTTTACTCCTCATCTAGTGTACAAGAACGTGTAGTAGTTGTGGAAAAGAAACAAGGAGGTGTAGCACCTCAATAGGGTTGAAGATTCGGCCAAAGTGAAGAACAAGTTGTAAGGTAAGAATGTTTATTGTTCTTGTGTTGCATGATGATTTGAATGTATAGTTCATGAAGGTTGTTGGATTGTTGTTGTAGTTGAAGTAGGGGGTGAGCCGTGAGTAGTGGTGAAGTCATGGTTGATTTCATTTTGCTTGTATTGTTGATGAATTGAATATGTGTCAACATACGTAAATGAACAAAGATTTTAGAAGTTGGT
Organism: Lycium barbarum; assembly: GCF_019175385.1. NCBI lineage: Eukaryota > Viridiplantae > Streptophyta > Magnoliopsida > Solanales > Solanaceae > Lycium > Lycium barbarum. Next base: position 120,331,956 of record NC_083343.1, on the reverse strand, counting down.
TTATGATGTTGCAAGTTGGTATTGGACTATTTTTCTTAAAAATTTAAATGAGCCGTGTGTTGTAGGCTTTAATGGAATCATGTTTAATCTTCTTGTACATGTATTGGAATTGGATTGAATGTGTTGTAGTATGGATAAATGGATGAAAATCATGAAGTTGTTGGAGTGGTGTTGTAGCCGTGTGAGGGGACTGTTTTAGGGGAGATTATGGACTGTTTTGTGTCACATTTTGATTGTTGTTGTTATGGACATTGTGGTGTATTGTATGCATGTTGAATATGTGAATTGAGGTGTTAAAGAAATGAATTATGTTAAAGCATACAAACAGTCCAAAACAGTGGACTGTTTTAGTGCTAGAAGTGAATTTGTATGTGTTGAGTGTTGATTCTTGTTGTGAACGTTTAGTGAAAGTGAAGTGCAATGATTCAGGTCGAAATTGGAATGATTTGTGGGCTGTTGTAAGAATGGAAATGATGCTAAAACAGTTCCAAGAATCATGAAAGTAATGTCATTAAACGTGTTGTTGTTGTTGTAAGTTAAAACTGGAAAATTGCTAAGTGAGAATGGAAATGTTATGTGTGTTGTTTAGCCGTGTGTATGGGACAGTTTTGAATGATGTATGGACTGCCCAAGTTCACTATGTCATGTTTAAAAAAGTTTGGATTAATATATGAAAGAACGATTAGCAATGTTAGCTTGTAGCGCTAGTTGGTTTGAATGCGAACGAAACGTCGTTTAAATGTTAGAAAGGGATTGTGAGCGTCAAAATACGTATTGAATTCCCTTGTAGACTAATTGTAGCTCTTGATATCTTGATATAGGATAAGTGTTTTTGGGCAGCAAGTACAAGTTATACTACGACTAAACGCTAAAGGTATGTAAAGCCTATTCCTTCTTTCTTTTGGCATGTCCTAGACGTAAGTATGAAACGATATGAACCTTGGGGTAAATTCTACTCTCTAGTTCCATGCATGACTTATGATTCTATATTTCCTTAATGCTATTGTCACAAGCCTACTATATGATTGACTAATGAATGATGTATAGAAGTTCCTACTCTTAAAGAATTGCACAAATAGAGGCATACTTGACTTTCAAAAGCTACACCATGTTAAGTTGGTACATGTACACGAAATCTGAAACATTTCTTGTTATAGTTTGTTATGAGACTTAAAAAGAACTGACTATGAATATTATTTTGACACTTTAGAGCTGGTTAGTGCTTGTCCATTGAGTCTCAAAGAATTAATTGCATATATGTGGTTGCTATTTATTCTGCTCGTGCTTACCGCTATATCCTTCACTGAGTCCCGGGCCAGGACACGTTCTCGTGCGCATATTTACTATATTAATCACCGAGTCCCTCACTAGAGGGCCGGGACACATTATATATATATATATATATATATATATATATATATATATATATATATATATGATGATATGATGATATGATGATGTGATGATATGATGACATGATGATATGGAGATGGTGGCCAGGAGGGCATATTCCCTATTACCGAGTCCCTTATTAAAGGCCGGGACACGTCTATGTTTATGTTTATGATGCTATGATTTTAATTACCGAGTCCCTCATTAAAGAGCCGGGACACGTTATATATATGTTATATACAGAATGATTATGCAGCTTTGATTACAAAACTCTATAACGATATTGATATGAGAATGATACAGATGAAATATGTCCAAAGGCAAGTTTTATGAATTTCTGATTGTTGCATTGGGTCCTACATACTTTGTCTCCTTATGAGTCTATTACTACATTTCATGCTTTACATGCTCAGTACATATTCCGTACTGACCCCCTTTCTTCGGGGGGCTGCGTTCATGCCCTCAGGTACAGACGCTCGTTTTGGAGATCCGTCAGCTTAGGGTACCTATTCAGCTATTTTGGACTGCTCCTTTGTTCCGGAGCCTAGCCTGTGGTATAACTTCCTTTTATGGTATATATAAGTGTTTACTCGGGGTACGGCGGGGCCCTATCCCGTCATATGATATTGTCGTTACTCTTAGAGGTCTGTGGACATTTGTGTGGGTCTGTATGTAATTGTTGATGCATTGTATGACTATGACTTATGTTTGGGGTGTACCCATTCGTGATGGAAGCCTTGTCGGCTTGCATATATGTCACGACCCAACCCCGTGGGCCGCGACCAGTGCCCTAGCTGGGCACCTATACGTACCCGATATCCAAAACAACATATTAACGAAATAATATGATAATAATATTAGTGGTCGCTACAGAATTTAACAGAAAAGCAGACTTGGCACCCATAGGCCGATAAGGCCATCATAGAACAAAATATCCCAAACATATGTACAGAACCCACACAGATGTATCCACAGACCTCTACGGAACATATCATAATCATAAGACGGGACAGGGCCCCGTCATACCCTGAACAAAGTACATATCCAGATAGTAGTGACAGACTGTACCAAAAGATGGGCTCTGTAGAAGAGAGCGCCCCAAAATAGCAGAAATGGGATCCTAAACGTGTGGATCAGCAAACCTGTCGTCTGTACCTGCGCGGCATGAAAACGCAGCCCCCGAAGAAAGGGGGTCAGTACGAAATATGTACTGAATATGTAAAGCGGAATCACAGAAGTCAAATCATAATGATTACAGAAAATGAGTACAAAATCCAGAGTGTCAAATGCATATTTCCAAATCAGACAGAATGTGTACAGAAACATATGTCATATCATATCCGGTCCCTGCCACGGGACTCGGCAGACAGAACGTGGTCACCCTCCCGACACTGGTGCCACAATATAGAGGAATCAGAAAAGGGGGCGTGGCCCCGTATCATAAAATGTCATATCAGAATGGCCATAACAGATCAGATCAGAATAGGCGGACATGGCACATCATACTCCACAGACCCATGTACGCGTATACCTGCCCCCTCACATCGGGGCGCGGCGAACAATGCAGAGAATCACGCTTGACAACATATCCTGGCCCGGGCTCAGTGTGGGAAACATTGGGACATCCACGAATGGAGTAGTGAGAGACTAATGCAATTTAAAAATATCATAAATGGTTTCAAAGACTCGATGAAGCGTATCAAAGCCAAACGAATCCAATGGAGTCGGACGGAATCAGAATTAATACAATTCGGATATCATAATAATAACCTTCCTGAAGTCATTCCGAGTGTCAAAATAATTTATAAGATTTAATAGAATATTTAAAATAATATTCTTTAAGCGATTAGTAGGGTAATCAAAACATTTCTTTCAAAAATTGCTTAAAAAGTAAGCTTTAGCATATTAGGGGCAAAACCGGAAATAGTGGGCCCGCCTCGGGACAAATAAGGCGGCGGGCTCAAATTATGCCCTCTAAGCTTATGGTATCACCTAAAAAGGTTCTACAAACATTCTATGACTTTCCAAGTAGTTTAGAACAAAATTGCATAATTCCAAGAAATAGCGTATTAAAATGGTTCAATTCTACTGAAGGAAAAACTGAAATTTTCTCTTGCGGATTCCGAGGGCCAAGAGGTCCTTCGAGGCCCGGATCCGACCCTAACACACTAAGGGCATGCCAAGGGAAGAATAGGGGTTGCTTTACATACCTTTCACGCTCCTTAAGCCTTTCCAAACTCACTTCCCGTTTCGTCGAAAAACTGCAATTGGTCAAGTTTACCAATTGTGAGTTATTAATGCCATTATTACAACTTTAAGCATATTTGGCTACCGAAATTTCGGCAGCACTTCCCCTATACATATGGCACCCCGAGAATTCAACTCGGCTAGAAATCATCAACAACAACCCAAACGACAACATCAATATCAACAATGAACATTAAAAACACAAATATCCTTCAACTAGTCATTTTTCTCACAAGTTGACATAATCTTCAATTCAACCCAAACTTTCGAACTAACATCATGATTTCACATCCATTATCACTCAAGATCATCACAATATAGATTTAGAGACATTTCATTTCATTTTCCTTAAGGTATACACTCGATATACATAATATACAACTTTCCGCCAAAGTCTTAACTTATGCAAAACATCAAATCTTTGGCATACAATTTCATAACAAGTTTCCAACTTCCAAATTCATCAATGATCATCATAATTCACAACCAAACGACTTCATTTCCTTAATGTCGGAAAATCATACTAAAACGACATAAGTGCTTACATTCCGATTCAATACAAACTTATATCATTCTAACTTCATTCACATATCAAGCATTACAACAACACTCCAATACACTAAACAAACTTAATCCATTTCATTCCCAAGCCAAATACACCACACGGCCAAGTGCTATTTTTAGCAATTCAATCAAATTTATTCCACTTTCCTTCTCAACATGAATTCCATCACATTCACAACTAGAATACAACATAATTTCAACACATTTTGGCTATACAACATATGTATACTCACGGCTACAAGCCATATTCCAAACCCACATTGCAAACTTCCATTTTTCCATACAATCAACACATTTCTATACACCACAACACAATCAAAACTTCATAACACAATAAAAAGGTAGAAATTCTTACCTTTTCTTCAAGTTTTCTTCACTTGGAGATGTAGTCACTTTGATGATTCTAATGCTCCCCACTCCAATCCAACTATACCAAGTTACAAAGGAACCTTATCTTAGTAGGAAAACCACAAGACATGAATTTTTAGAACAATATTTTTGGGGGTTAATTTTTGCCCTCAAGGCCGAGAGCCTCACTTTCTCTATCTCTTGTTCTTGATTTGTTTTGTGTTATGCTTATCCAAGTATTCATCTTCTAGTTATATAATTGTAGTGCTTGGTCACATGACCAAGCACATGACCAACTAAATTGGGCTTGGATCATGGCCTTAAGTGGCCGGCCATGTCCCTTAATTTGGGCCTAAATTTCAATTCAATTTTTGAGCCCAATGACTTGTGAATCATATTTTGTAATTCCCGAAACTAATTTTCAAAATTCCAAGATTACCCTTAACCTTGTCCCACACTTTCATGACTCTATTCTTTCATGCATAACTCCTACGTCCAACAAAATATCAAATTTGACCTTATATCTCAAGAATCCAATATAATTCAAGTTTTTCCAAACGTGTGAAAACACGGGATATAACAATATATATGTATGTTTGGTATGTTGCATATCGTAGCAGCCTTGTCGGCTTGCGTAGTAATATATATGTTGTTGTTTAAAAATTGTAACTCCTTAGGAGACAGGTGCCTACGACATACAAAATTTTGACAGCTTTAAAATAACACCCTACCTTTTTATACAAATAGGTTCATGACCTACTAGTTATAAATGATTACAGTTAATAGGCAATATGAGTGCCCAATTCGGGCACTAGTCACGGCCTACGGGGTTGGGTCGTGACGGGAATGGATATCGACTGAGTGTCGGGAAGTAGATCAATTTCAAAGTCAATCTCCCCGTCAGGAGAGACTCTGGGAAAATCTTCTGGGAAGACCTCTGGAAACTCATTAACGACTGGTACGGACTGAAGGGCTGGAGTTTGGGTATTTGGATCCCTGACTCGAACTAATTGATAGATATACCCCTTGGAAATCATCTTTCTCGCCTTAAGATAGGAAATAAATCTACCCCTGGATACCATTGAATTACCTTTCACTCTATGACTAGTTTGTTAGGAAACTCGAATCTCACTATTTTGGTTCTACAACCCACTGTAGCATAACATGAAGATAGTCAATCCATATCTATGATTACATCAAAGTATACCATTTTTAATTCTGATAAATCAACTATGATTCTGCGGTAATAGACTAAAATTGGGCAACCCCTATAAATATGGCTAGCTATAATTGACTCCCAAACTGGTGTGGACACCTCAAAGGATTGATGTAACTTTTTTTGTTCAATCTCAAATTTCTTAGCAACAAATGGGATTACATAAAATAAGGTGGATCCTGGGTCAATAAGGGCATAACGTCAAAAGTGAAAACTGTTAGTGTACCTATGACAACATCTGCACGTGCCTCTGTATCTTGGCGACCTGACAACACATACAAACAGTTCTGACCACCGCCCATGTTGACGGACTTTGCGGCTCCACCTCCTGCTAGGCTTGAGAATTACGAGGAGCTACTAAATTTGTGGACTGGGACACATTACCTCCGGAACCTTGTCTAGCCGATGGACAAACTCTCTAGAAATGGCCTTGCTGGCCACACCCATAGTAAACATCCATATCCATGCGACACACCCCTGGGTGTCTCTTACCACATTTGCTGCAGATTGGAATGTCATAATTCTTCTGACCCACACTATCCTAAGAATAGGAGTAAGTCGGCCTGGAATTCTGTCTCTTCTGATCATTCCTGAACTTTGGTAATGGGGCACTGGCTGCAGATGGAGCGGGTCTTAATGACCTGTTCTTAAAGAATTTTTTGCCTCCACCTTTCCCATGACTGAAGTTACCTGCAAACTTATCTCTTTTACTGATTTCCCTCTCTTTCTATTTCTGAAGAGCTTATTCTTCTTTCATTTGGTCCTCATTACCTTGCACAAAAGCAACTATCTTGGCAATGGTCATGCTGTTGGTCTGAGTAGCTGTATTTTCATCACCGTGCAAGTCAGATTTGAATCCAATCACAAATCTCCTAACTATGGCCCTCATGTCGAGAACCATATGGGGAGCATGCTTGGCCAACGAAACGAACTTGTGATAATATTTTTGGACTGTCTTGTTATTCTACCTTAGTCTCTCGAATTCAATAGCCTTTGCTTCTCTGACCTTAATATGCTTGAAGGGATCAAGAAAAGCATCTGCAAACTCATCCCAAGTAGCAGGAAACGCATCCCCTCCTCGTGATTGTTTCCATGACTCATACCAGATATGGGCCACATCCTATAACCCAAAAGCACTAAACTCTGTTGCTTATGTCTCACTAGCATGCATAATGCGGAACACTTTCTACAATTTATCTATAAAGTTTTGCAGATCCTCCTCTGCCTTAGTCCCTGTGAACACTGGAGGTTTCATCCGCATAAATTCCTGAGTATTGGAACTAGTAGATCCTCCACTAGCACTGATGCTAGGAGCCTCTTCCTGACGTTGAGCCTGATTGGCCATAATCTGGGTGAGCAACTGAATAGCTCCCCTAACATCCATGTCCGAAGCATTAGGAGGTTTCACTGTAGCATTAGCTGGGGCGGCCGCCTGAGTCTGAGTGTTCTCTTCTGTAGCTGCATCAGCGGTAGCCCTCTGGCGAGTAGCTGTATTCCTTTTCATGTACTTTCTTTTCGGAGCCATTTTCTAAAATACGTAATTCGCACGAGTTAAAAGAATTCTTGAAAGTATGCTCTAATTGCACGATCTAGAGTATGAAAGAAGTGAGACAATTATGCTCTAACTGCACGATTTAGAGTATGAAAGAAGTGAGGCAATCCTGAATGTCTTGGTGGTCAACCGTTTATATGTATGGGGCCTTCACACATGTAAAAGTAACCCCACTGGACACGGTTTCATAGACTCCTTAAGACACTTGAACCTAGTGCTCTGATACCAAGCTTTATCACGCCCCGAACCATGGCCTGGGCATAACACGACACTCGATGCCTGACTGCATGTGACCGAGCGAACCATATGGCTTGCTGACTCAACATGGGCATAAACTAATACGGGATAACCGATGCACATGCATAATTTAATTAAAGCGTGGGACCATAAATCATAAGTCGAAAAATATCATAACATCATAATGCGGAAGAGTCTAAAGAAACATAATAATAACAAACCAAAATGGCTAGATGACTCCAAATATTTGATATAACATAACTGACTAGTTTATAAAACCTCTAACATGAACATAAGTCTGCTAAACATAACTGCTGGGACAAGGCGCCCAACATACCTTCAATACATGACTAATAGGACATAGATAAATGACTAAACTCCGAAGAAGATGGGGCTCACGAAAAGCTTATACGTGGATGATCCTACTGAGAAAATACGTCATTCTATAAATCCGTACCTGTATTGTGAAATGTAGGCCCTCGGGAAATAAAAAGGGGACGTCAACACATTGAATGTACTGGTATGTAAAGTAATTGAATGAAATAATCATGGCACATAAACTAACATGATGAGAGGTGAAACTGAAACTTAAACCTGGTAATGGATATGAACACACACACACACACACACACACACACACACACACACACACACATATATATATATATATATATATATATATATATATATATATATATATATATATATATATATATATGTGTGTGTGTGTGTGTGTGTGTGTGTGTGTGTGTGTAATCATAAGTAAAAACAATTAAGTGGGGAGTGTATAAGTATAACCGACAAAATGAATCACCATGACCTGGCATGCAAGGATCCAATCAATAAAGCATGAAGGAATCTAAACATGGGCGGAGCAATCCTTATCTTACGGTGGCTAATGTAGTTTCAGGCTATTAAAGCCTTCTCGATAATCTGTGCAACTCCCAAAAATATGAACATAATATCGGTGGCATCTGAGCCTATGGTTTTTCATAAAACATGACTTGCATGATACATGGATATAGTTACATAATATACTTGCATGTAAGAACCCATGGGCTGTAAGGGATGGGTTTTTATGGATTACGGACAGATTCTCAATAACCAAAAAGGAATATTAGGAACATAATAATGAAGTAGTCATACAAATATGGTATATCACGGTACATGAACTTAGGGTTATCATAAACATGGCTAAAACCCTAGTTTTGGTGAACTCTTGTATAATCATGGAAGGATGTGGCGTGGGGAAGGACAAAGATGTTCCCACACGTGGATAGAAACTCTACATACTTGGTACGCTCCAAACTTGTAGTAAAAATCTGAACTTTGAAGAAGAATCCCAAAGCTTAATCTTGAATCACCTCTTTAATTGGGTTTTCTTGAAAACCCTAGGTTAAGAATAACGAATTCATGCTTAATGTTCATAGATATATGTTAGAATCCATTGGAATAGGTTAGGGTTGCTTACCTTAGTGTTCTTGGTAATGGAGAAGAAGAGCATGTCGTCCTAGGGCTTAGAGAATGAAAAGTGGGGAAATAAAACTATCCCCAAGTTTTATAGTATTTGGCCGACGCGGGTGAGGTACGGGCACCAGGTACGTCCCGTACTTTGAAGTACGGGTCGTATTTGTAGCCAGTACTTGGATTGTGAATTTTCCAGTGATCATCGTTTTTTTACGGTGACGTACGGGCTCAAGGTGCGTCCCGTACTTTGAGGTGCGACCCGTACCTTGCTGCCCGTACATGAATGCCAATTTCCAGTGGTTTCTGTAATTTCCCAACGAGGTACGCCCTATCATGTACGTCCCGTACCTTGAGGTGGGGGCTGTACTTGGGTCGTAAAACGTACTTTCATCGTGATGAAGGAATTTTCGAATTCCAACATTTCCATCTTGGTTTCTAAGTCTCGAATAATGAACGTAGCCTAATTTAAGGTACGAGGTGTTACAACTATTAAATTTATATTGTAAGAATTAATTCAAGTTAATAAATGTTAGTCGTGTGTTTGCAATGCATTACTTTGGATATTATTGTAAAAACTTAATTTACTAATATGAAGATTTGAATAGTTTAATTCAAAGATCTAAAATATTTATAATGTTAAAAAATCTTGAATCTTTCTTTCTTAAAGATTTTTTACTTTTTTATTTTTTCTACAAATTTCAATATTATCTGACGAAAATAAAATCATAAATATATCCTTAAAAATTTTTGGAGGCCTAAAGCAAAGATTTTACTAGTCTCCCTCCTTGAGCCACCCTTGCTGACTAACAAGTATCTAAAGAAGATTAATGCCTCTGATTGGTTCCGGATAAAATGATTTTTGACCAACTGTGTATCTCTCTCTCTTTTTGTGTGTGTGTGCGCGCGCGCAAATTTATAAAATTTAGCTGAAAATCCATTCTGTTAGCCAAATAAAAAGAAGACTTAGTCAAAGTAATTAAGTTCAAACAATCTTTAGACCATAAACTAAAGGTTCATAATTTGTAAGAGAAACAAAAAAGTGGTCATTTACTCAATAATTGTACCAAAAAGGGATAAAAATATTTCACCTGCTATCTCTTTTTGGGTGAACAGTTTAGTAAGTAACATTTTCTTTTTGATTTCTCTTGCAACTTATGGACCTTTTAGACCATGATCTAATGATATCATTTCAGACAAGCATGAGCTGCTCAACTGTAAAGCACCTCTACCAACGATGGATAGGTTCAGGGTTTGAGTCATGCTAGAGGGAAAGTGTGAAAACACCAAAGATCCTCCAAAATGGAGGGGGTAAAAAGACCTAAAAAAAGAAGGTATCATTTGAGCAGATTGAAAATCTTATTAAAGAGTCAGACCGCACAGTCTAAAATTTCTCAATAAACAGCAATCTACTATTTATATTGCTATAAAGCAAAAACAAAGTCTTTCTCTGATATTGTATGAAAGATAATTTCGTAAAAGTTATATTTGCACAAATTTTTAAAATAAGGATAAAATGTCAATGAGAGCTTAAAATTGGAACATTCACATAAATTAGCCAAAAGGGGCGAGTGGTGAACACTTTTGGTAAATTTCCGTTGTTTAACTCATCTTGACTTAATCCATTTTAGACTCTCAACACATGTAAACTTTGGTCACGGTTCACTAATTCATTTATTGTTTCAATCCATTTTAATCTACTCAAATTCAACTAAATTCCAAATTTCCAATCACAGTAGTACACCAACCACTATCTACCCCTTTTGACTTCTCTTTGCCGACAAATCATAATACATAACGCGTAACATAAGACCATTACAACTTTTGAATATAACTCTTTCTTTATTCCTTTCTTTTGCCAATAATCAAGCACTTGATTTAATAGGTCTTTTTATCGCGGTGAAATAAATTTTCCTCCCCTAATAATGGTTTTTGCTTAATGACCTTAGCATATTTATCCTGGTAAGGGACGTTCTTTCTACCTGGATGATTCAAGGTTTCACAATCTCCTTCAATAGCTATATCTTAAATTCTAACCATGAGGGAAAATAAACATTTGATAAGATTTGATACAATCAATTCTATTTGATACAATCAATGCTTTCAGTAAGCTTCTATTACTACTTATATTGTTTGCTTTTTGCAGGAGTAACAATATTATTCTAATCAACTTGAGGTGTCAAAGTCTTGAATTTCTTGAATTTGAATAGCTTCTTCACCTAATAGACAAATGTTATTGGTGTCATATGCCCTAGAAAAGTCAGTAAGCAATTAGATGTAGATGACAAGACCCAGCTTGATGTAAATGTGATTACAATCTGTTACAGGCAAACAAATAGTACTAAGAAGAGAATTAAATTGACCTGTATCAAAGAAAATATAACAGAGTACATGTACACTACTCTAAACCGAGAAAGAGAAGAATGTTGAATTGTTGATTTGTTTCAACGAAAATATAAGTGGATCTGTGGATGCACTATAAAAAATGTAATACAATGTTCTACCACTTAAAAGAGAAAAGAAGAAAGCAGATAATTAAGGGACCGTCATACAGGTAAGAAGTCATAGTAGTTGCTCATCCAACCGATAATCTTTGACATTTGAATTCATTTTTTTTGTGCGGAGTGCCCTTCAAATGCACTGGTCTTTAATTTTTGTCCGTCACCTAATACCAAGAGGTTTAGTGTTCAAACTCCGGCTCAATAAAATAATAATAATAATAATTTAGCAAGGCAGAGTTTTGTAGCAAAATTAGGCCTTAAGCCAGAATTTTGCCTTCAGGCATGCCAAAACTCTCCCTTAAGGCAGAGTTTTGTGCCTCAAAACTCTACCTAATTAGGAAGAGTTTGACTCAAACTCTACCTTCAAACTCTGCCTGAAGACAGAGTTTTGCAGGTAAATCTCTACCTTGCGAATCCAAACTCTACCTTGCATTTTTTTTTAAATTTTTGACTGAGCGGGAGTTCGAACTAGAAACCAAGGGGTTCTAGCGAAGGCCAAAAATTAAAGACCACTAATTTAATGGACAAAAATTAAAGACCACCCCAAAATAAGGGCATTCTTGTGAATTGCCCTTTTGAAGTTGATTTCATTTAACTTATACACGCTGATAATATAAATAAATAATTTTCAAAAGGCAATTTGCACGATATCCCTTATTCGGGGGTGGTCTTTAATTTCTGTCCCTCAAATTGCTGGTCTTTATTTTTTGCCCCTCACCTAAAATACTCCAAGTTTCTGGGTTCGAATCCTGGCTTAGTCAAAAAATAAATAAATTGCAAGGCAGAGTTTCGTAGTAAAATTAGGCATATTCGGGAATTTTGTAGAATTCCACCAAAGAAAAAAAATGCTGCCTTACAAAATTTCTTAAAAGGCAAAACTTTTGCCTTGAGGCAGAATGTGCCTTAATATGCCTTATAAAATTATAAGGCAAATTATGCCTTATAAGCCAAACTTTTCGCGAGTTCGAACCCAGAACTTTGGGTATTTCCGGCCACTTTAAGCGAAGGGCAAAGATGAAAGACCAACAGTTTGAGGAACAAAAATTAAGACTAACACCTTTGAAGGACAATCCGTGCAAAAAAAAAAAATGATTTTTATATCCTTTCAATTCAATTTAATTTATTATAACAGGTACTCGATCTTATTTTATAAATTACTCACTTACTACCTAAAAGTTACCTATAATTTTGATATTTAGGTAATCTATAATTAAATGAAGTGATATATTTTAAGTGATTAACTTATTTAAATGGGTGATTGAGAACACACAATTAAAATTTAAGCCTGAAGTATCTAATAAGAACACGTTATCATATTTTAAAGGTGCTTAAGTAAAACATACCGTAATTTGAATGTCTAAAATAAAATTTATTAGCAAATTTTAAGGCTATATATCGATGTATTCGGCCTAATTAAAGAATGTAGTCCAAGTAAGTGAGCCGAGATTGTCGTGCCAAATATACGTGAAAGCTCATAAGGTGGCATTTATTAGTATCTAATTTCAGACACAAGTGACCCCATGAGGACCACCATATGAGTAACCAGAGGCTGTTGGCACATGCAGATTCAGGATTTAAATTTTAGGAGTTTAATTTAAAATTTTTAGTATTGAACGCATTATATTTTTAAAGTTATGAGTTCATATATATATTATTTATTACAATTTTCATTATTTTTTACACATAAATTTATACACCGCGTCAAAAGTTAGGGGTTCAACCCCTACTTGTTATGCTAGGTACGCCACTGGTGTTGGTTAGAAAAAAGATATATCCACACATGCATGCATAGTTGCTATTTGCTAAGATAGAGAGAAATGTATATCACAAAATCCCTTATAATATTGACCCAAAAAGAAGAACATCAAAGAGTTTGTCATTTGTCAATCCATTTGGTCGAAGACAACTCTAAACCCCACTTCTCTCTTTCGGTTTCAAACTTGTAAGCAAGTTGAAGAGAAGTATAGGATGGCATGAAATGAAAAGGAAAGTTGAGCTAAACAAATCAATTTTCTATTGCTCAGACATCTCTCTAGAAAAAGATGTTCAAAATTCTTTCTTCTTTTCGTAAATTAATTACATACCCAGTCAAGCACAACCACATAAATTAAGTGGGCATTTGGCCATGAATAATTTTTATTTTTTTCGTGAAGTTGAATTTTGAAAATCATGTTTGGACACAAAATTCCGAAATTCCGGAATTTAAAAAACGGCAAATAGTTATTTTCACTTTTTCATTTCAAATCACTCACAAAAATCCAAAAACAACTTCAATTTTCAAAAAAAACCATTTTCCATTTAAAAAAGCAAAAAACAATATTATTCAAATTTCACAATTTTCATGGCCAAACAGGCACTAAGACAAATGAAGTAGTGCTTGTAAAATATTTATTTATAATTACCTAATAGGTGAAATAATTTTATATATAATACTTTACACGTCAAACACATACGAAACTCCAATTGAAAACAATTAGCGCCTATCCTTTCAACTGGCGGCAACTGCGGTATTAGTATGCCTTCCCTTATATATAGAGTAGTTTCAAGCTCATTGCCTAATTCCTTCTCTTCCCTTCCCACCCAAACAAAACCAAACACAATTTTCTTCTATTACATACAATTATTACTTCTTGTATTAAATATTCATTTACTCTTTGAAGTCTCTCTCTATCCATTTCCTTATCTTCTTTCTTCTTCATTGTTTATGTCGTCATTATATGCCCATTTGCCCATATATAATTGATATACATCCAATCCAATCATCTCTCTCATTTCTTCTACATATATATAAAGAAATTTGTAAGCAAAATAACATAAAATTGTATTGATAAGAAAATGAAAGGAGAATATGTAGAAGAAAGAAAAAACCATGCTAATAATAGTAGTACTCCTAGCAATATCTATAAGCTTCATCAAACACAAAATTTCCAACACCACCACCAACAACCGCCGCCACCGCCTTCCTCCACCGCCAATGACGGAGCCACCATCGAGGTTGTCCGACGTCCACGTGGCCGTCCACCCGGGTCAAAAAACAAATCCAAACCCGCACCCCATTTCATCATAACAGCACGTGATGACCATGTGGAAAAACCCATCATGAGTCCTTATATTCTTGAAATTCTAACAGGGGTTGATGTTATCGATTCGGTTTATCGGTTTTGCAGTAAACAAAATACGGGGCTCTGTATTCTTAACGGGTCTGGTACAGTTACAAATGTTACACTTAAGCAGCCTACAATTAATAATGTTATTACCTTGCATGGGATTTTTAATATTCTATCAATTTCAGCTACAATTGTTACACAAAGTATTTCGAGAGTCGTTCCAAATGGATTCAGTATTTCGCTAGCTGGACCACAAGGTCAAGTTGTAGGTGGGCCTGTTATTGGGCCTCTTTTATCGGCTGGGCCTGTTTATTTAATTGCTGCAAGTTTTAATAATCCTGTTTATCATAAGTTTACCGCGGAGGAAGAGGAGGAGGAGGGTGGTGGTCAGTCGCAACAGGTGGCAGTGTCTGGCGGCGGAGATAGTGGGCATCCACCTGAATCAACCGTGCATGAGTATTGTTACAGTTCTAATCAGTTGCCATCAGGTGTGATATGGGCACCCACCGCTAGACAACCACCACCTTATTGATGTAGGTCGTATTCAGAATTTAAAGTTTATAAGTTTAAACTCAAAATTGTATCACATGTCGTGAGTGACATAGTGGATTTGAAACATGTTATTTTTAATTATTTAGCATATATTTAAAATATATTAGGTTTAAGTTAAAGTTACTGAAGTTCACGCTGTGAAAAAAGGAGAAAGAGACTTGAGATTTCTTATTCTGCTTTTGTTTAGATTTTATTTAGTTGATTGTAGTTTTGTACGCTTGAGTAATGTACTGGCTTATATATTTTGTTCTTTTAACTATTTATTAGTGGGGAGAAAGGGAAAAAATGTCAGTTTGATATCACTTTTGCTGATGAGCATTATCCATCAGAATTTATGCATAAATATTTGTGTATCATTTTGTTATTTCTAAAATCATGGCATTTGGGTTTATAACCCCTTATTTATGAGCAGCAAGTGGCTGAATACAATGCTGACTTTTCCCACTTTTCCCCTTTCAGCAGATGGACTCTTCTGAATTGTTTGCCTGGCTCTTTTTTCACAGAAATGCATAGTGCATTGGAATCAGAGATATGGGTTCGTTTGTGAAAGTAAATTCCTCTCAGACCTGTACGTACGTTTGATATGAAAAAATAGCGACAAGCAATGTCTAAGCTTAGCTTCGAATCAATAAAGTTTGACTGAACACAAAATTTAAAAATATATATATATATATATATATAAAAATTAAATGAATGTATGTCGTGACAAGTGATGTATGTCGTATTAGGGGGCCTAAAACTGGCTGCTGATTCATTTGTGCCGATAAGATCGACGTGACAAGTGATGTATGTCGCATTAGGGGGCCTAAAAAGAAAACAGCAGAATGAAATGAATGTTTCTTTCTAGCCAAATCCTAAGTTGATTTGCATCTCTTTTGCGAGGCCTACATGTTAGTCACACGAAATTCATCACGGCACTATCTCACGCAAATACACCTTGAGTGGACAAAATTAACAGGCCAAAAAGAATGACATAAATTTCAAGATTATACACATGATCTTTTTGCCATTAACCAGTACTCCCTCTGTCCCAGTTTGATGCACTTTCATTTTTAATTTATTAAAAAAAGAATGATAATTTTTATATTTAAAAATAATTTAATTTAAAATTTTCTTTTTTAACCCTTAATGAAATGATTTACATGTAGCCACACAAGTATCTGGCTTGTTTTAGACCACAAGTGTAATTCGAATGTCTTCTTTGCTTTCTTAAACTCCATAACTAGTTAAACTATATTACATAAATTGAGATGGGAGGGAGTAGTTGATACAAGTATACAAAACAGCTCTAAAACCTAGGCCTTTGCAGAGACAAATTTAGAATTTGAAGTTTATGGGCAACAACGACTTCAAGTTAATATACAATAATAACTGAATTCATTGTGTAATATTTATATATATAGTGAATTTCTTAAGACATACACAAAATAATGGTAAAATCTACTAAATTTACGTGAACTCATATATGATCTTGTAGATCCGTCCTGCCCCATGGTCCAAAGGATATTTGTATTATCATATAGAAACTATATACATGACAAGATAAATATCAATATGCTAAGAGTTTTCATAGTTGGAACTTGTAATCACTTAATTAACACTTCTAGGTCAATTAGTTGTATTGGGCTATCCCAAAAAAAGTATTTGTGTCCAAAGAACGAAATATCTCTTAGTTGAAAAGTTTCTAGAATCTAGCACAAAACTTTAAACATTCGTCAATGTGTTTGGTTTAAACAATGAGTTGTCAAGTTCTTTTGGAAAAGTCATGCTAGAGAGTTTGTATTTATCATTCAAGACTTTTCACCTCCATTATATTGCAATTTGGTTGGTGAGAAGACAACCAACTTAACCAAAAAAAAAAAACAACAACAACAACAACAACTTGCCTCGTGCACACATTGAATCATCTCGACGTAACTGGCCTCCTTGACTGGCGGCTCTTTAAGATTTTCTAGTTTTGCTTGCTTTTGTGAGAAATATAAGTTATGCATCATGTGTAATTTTTTTTATTGATATTATTAGTATGATTTAACTGGTTATACTTACTCTATTTTCCAAGTTACAATATCAAGCTTAATAATGAAGAGCTGCCTCTTATGGTAGGTCAATTTTAGTTGATGTTATGAAAAAATTGAGGGTAAATTTTGGAGACCTTACTTCAAATTTGACTTCATAACGTTATTATTTCTTGTGGTTTGTAATATTACGCTCACCTTTCTTGTTTTGAAAATTTTGTAACAAATACAACTTTGTTATTCTATTAGGTATCTCGTACCTTCCGCCAAGTCTAACATGTTATCTAATCTTTACACAATTACACAGTCCAAAACAAGTTTAGACAAGTGGGGAAAAAAAAATCAGCAGCCGTTTTTTCAAAAGTCTAGTTGCTCTAGTAGTGCATAAATTGACAAGCAACTTCCTCTATTTTTCATCTAAAAAATTTCTTTAGTGTGAAGAAATTATATGGATAATCCATTATGGATCTAATGAGTTTGTAGCTCAACAAATACCAGCTTAAATCTCAAGTTATGATTATTTGAGATTTCTTATTATTATTATTATTATTATTATTATTATTATTATTATTATTATTATATGGCGACGGAGCTAGCTAGTTGAAAGCTTTGCAATTGTGGTCATGCAGTCTTAATTTAGAATAAATATTGATTAACCATAATTAGATAATAAAATTGAATTTAGTAAACAACAAATAATGCATTGACCAATTAAGTTCAAATAATCCGTGTATAAGGTTTTTTTCCCAGTGTCATGCCCTTTCTCCTGCTTGCATGCTTGAAGATTAAGATGTTTAAATTATTAATATAAATTTTATATGAAAAACAATTCAACGTGTGTGTGTGAGAGAATTGCCGTATTAAACTTGATATACAATAAAATATTATCTTTTTCTTGTTTGTTTGAATTGTCTGAAGAAAACAATTATTATCGTTTTGGAAAAGATTCTACTTTTTTAACCGACTAAAGTATTACATTATTGTGTAACATTTTCCAATGAAGAGACGTCTGTAAAGAAAAAATGGCATGCTTTTGAACATTTCTTTTCTTTCTTTTATTATTTGACTAAATTTGGCATCAATAAACTGCCTAAATAGAGGGTGAATTGAGCCTTACAACAATTTTCGGCTAACATAAATTTTTACTAAGTTTTCTGATTTTATGGAACAGTCGTAAACTCTGCTCTGCAAATTGTGTTCCCACTTAGTTTTTCAAACTTAAAAACTACAAAGCAAACAAAATATTACTCAAGAGATTTATATGTGGAAAATCATTCTGACTCAAATGGATGTAAAAATCACGAGTGACACCCTTGTAGAATTTTAATTAAATTTCACTAAAACACCGAGCCAAAGTAAATTACCCCCACAATCCAAAGACTACCCCTGCCCCTAAATTTAAAACAATCCTAAATTGTTGCTATACTTTCAACCTATCCTCAGCTTGAAAACAAAATAAGAAACTTAGAAAGTGTTTTTAACCTCAACAAATGCATGCTTCTAAGAAAGATGATAAGAGATTACAATTCAAACATATTACATTCATTAGAGTTGGCAAAAAAGAGAATCCTTCGCCTATGGAACAGACTTTTGAAACAGACATAGACATTGACCCAATTCTGTTTCGTATTTCAGGCTTTCTTTTTTTTGGAACTCAAAGAGAAGTTGGCTGCTGAAATATTTGTGAATGCTTGAATTCTTCATAACATTGATGGACCTTCTCTATAGTCGTATACACTTAATCCATCTTGTTAGAGTCCAACTTGAAGAGGGATAACAAGCAGAAGTCAACTTGAACTCATTTCCTTATCCGATTAGGAATTCCTTTTTGCTATTTCCCTGCAGCTGAAAACTTAATAATAGCACGGTCAAATCTCTCTATAACGGCAATGTTTGTCCGAAAGTTTCATGGCTGTTATTAGGGGTGGGTATGGCATGGTAGATACCGATTACCATACCGAAACCGAACTTTTTTATACCGCGATTTCGGTATTATGGTATTTGATACGGTATTTGGTATGCATTTTTAAAAAGTTTGTTATTTGGTATGGTATTATGTATTCATAAAGAAAATACTGAATACCATACCGAAGTATATAATTACATATACAATTCATATATCTTAGTATTATAATACTAACAAATATATAAACTATTATTATTAAAAAACTAATTGTTTAAACATTAGAACTTTGACTACTCTATCTTGATTTAAAAGTCTTTTTTGTGTAATTGATTACGAAGGGCATTGCTTGTACTTTCTTTTGAATATTTTTCCATGTGTAAGGTGTTTAGTACATAATAATTGAGACGTTTCTTAAGTAGCGGAAGTCATAATTCTCCATGATATGAGTATATGTAAGTCGAAGTCGGACAAACTATGGTACCGATTTACTATACCGTAAAATACGGAAACCGAACTTCAAAATACCGAACCGTACCGAATTAGTTTGGTACGGTAATGGTATAGTATTTTTAGAAACGGAAAACCAAAATTATCGTACCGAAGTTTCAAATACCGTACCATACCGTACCATGCCCACCCCTAGCTGTTATAGTGAGCGTCAAACTCCATATAAATGGTAGTATCCATTGTTTGATTGGTGTTATGAGATGGAATTTGGGCTATAAGTGATACACATTACCAACATCCTCAACAAGTTCTAGATTTTCACTATTATCATTGGGGTTGTCATCTGTAAGTAGAATTTCGGTATTTCTCTAACAATGAAGAATGGTAGAGGTCTTAGCATCATTTCATGCTTCTACAATTTACTATGTACATGACATGAACAATGATTATCATAAATATTTTAATATTTTATTTGATACATAATATATTTCTTACAAAATATTATTACACAATATTTGAGTATGGTTGTTATACAGAGATTATTTTACAAAGAGTGTATCGCTATAATGAATGTCACTATTGTTGTAGGTAGAATGCTGTTATAGAGAAGTAAAAGATAACATGAAAAATTGGTTCTGGAAAAAATTAGGCCGTTATAGTAAATATTGTTATAACGAATGACAATTATAAAGAGGTTTGACTGTATAAGATAATTATTCATATTAATCACATGGTAATTTAGCAATAAATTATATTCTGCCAAACAATAATTTATTGCTAAATTCCTTTTCCTTATCCTTATTATTTCTTGAGAATCTATGAATAAAACACAACTTCATGACAAGCGTATTCTATTTATCATCATCAAAACCATACTCAACAAGAATGAAGCTATGTTACTGTTAAAATATTTGTAGAAAGCGAAATGAAAATATGTAGAAAATATCCTTAGGAATTTGTAGTCTGACACTCTCACTGTATTTTACTACCTATATATAAGCGGCTAACGAGAGCTGCTTGGGGGTAGTAGGGGTATTTTGGGGAATTTGCTCTCCCAAGGGTAGAATTGATATTTCGTATTTTTTGCTATTTTGATTGGTTAAAGTTTGTATTGGTACAATAGCTTTTTTATAAACTTTTGGTTGTGTAGACCATTTTGCCCATCTTCTGATATCCTCTTTAATTTAGAGCCTTACACGTGCCTTTCGCCACCAAGTTATGTCAGCCATTATAGTGGATGGACTGAAGCTTCACTTTTGACAATTAACTCTTGACTCTTTTATCTTCGAATAGTTGCTTATTTTATCTTTAGCAATATAATGAAGTTATTGATAAAAATCCTATTTCAGATACAACTGTTAGTAAATCAAGACATTGAGCCTCCTTAGAATCCTAGAGGTTATAAATCTGTCGTTTAGGGACTGTTTATGCTAATTTATTGTATTTCATTGAACTTTTAAAATTTCCAATTCTGTCCATGTGGTTTTAAAAAGAAAACTTTTTCAACCGCATGGAATTTGAATTACGTAGTTTATATCAAAATATAAACAAGCATGCCATTTTTATTCATATTTTTCAAATACTGTCAAGATGATAATTGGAGTTCAAAAGCAAAGGTATGATCAGGTAAATAATAAAACTAGACAAATGAAGAGAATGTTACCATATTATATAGACACTTAATTAACTCTTCTACCTTTACTAGATATTAGCTTTAAAATTGGGTTAGACTAGATATTATATGCTATAATAATATATTCCAGAAAGTATAGGAAAAATGGATATGAATTTGTGTAAATATACACTAGGTATAAACTATTGTAATGCTTATTTTTTTCTTAACCTGCTGCCTAAACTTTCTAAGCATATATATGTACGTGTGCCACAACCCACACGTATAAAATTGTTCAAGCTAAAGTTTTAGTAAAAGTGGTACTAAAGCGACTTTTAGGACTGTTAATTAGTTGGAACATAAATAACGTTTGCACCCTAATTGAAAAATAATCGCAGTTTAAAATTACGGCAAAATATTTGAAAACAAGGCACACACACTTCAGCAAATTTTCCTGGAACCTAAAGTGTTGTGAGTGATTTCATGACCGTGTCTTAGAATTTGAAACTTATACAAGTCAAATTTTTGGGATTGAAACTCTAGAACTATATCCTTAAAATTAAAACTTTAGTAGTGAACTTTAGGATGGTTGTTTACCCCGGATTTGGATAATCAATTGAATTTGTGAGCGGGTATAGGATATGTGTTCGGATCTCAATATATGTTATGGGGAAATGAAGTGTATGGACATTTCGTAGCAAAGCAATTAATGATTAGCGATTGGCTGTGGGCGTGAGAGTTTGCTAAATGACATACAATACTTGATCGAAGAAATACAATGGTAATGAAAACGACTGTTATGGACCGAATTTGATATTTGAGAGAGATTGTATATATTTTGCTATTACAAGTGTTCTTAAAAATGAAGAAGCCAACCCCCTCAAAGGAGAGACATGAGCTCTATTTATAGTGTTGTCTCTATAGGGCCTCATACAATACAAATCATTAAAAAATAAGAGGAAGAACAACTCTGAGTGGGTTAGGTTGGCCGTACTATCTGACACACGCATGGTTGGTGGTTGACCATGGTAGGACGCTACCGACGCGTGGCTCATGCGCAACGGCTCTACCGGACCAATAGCCACGAATATTCGGACTAACGGCCCCGACCGACCCGGTGATGAAGAAACCGGACCAAACGGTGCCCCTGCTCAACTCCGGCCCGAGCGTTCCTCCGGTTCAGAATGAAAGTCTTCACCTATGTTCTTGTAACCTTCTTCCTTCGGCCCCTCATCTCAACGGTTTGACTCATATCCGATTTTTACTGTACACAGATAGTCCCCACACTTCCCGGATCACCGATCTATCGGAGTAACGACAAGTGGATGAATCACGAAACCGGTGATTCCGTTAACTCGTTGTTATCTTCTCATTTTGGCGGGAACGGTTGCGTCACGTCTCCCTTTTCAGCGGCCACGTGTCCTATCCCGGATGGTCCGCTCTGACAACCGCCGCATGCACGTCGTTTCGAGTCATTTCTCATTAATTATGGGGACACGTGGTGTCCCCTGATTGGCCGGCGTCAGTAACCGCTCCATTCCCATGCCTATATAAGGCTTTTTACTCCTTCATTTCAACATTGTTACGATCCGTTTCCTCTCCTCTTTCACTCTTTGCTGCACTTCTCGCTCTTACAACTCACATTACCTGTTGATTTGTTGCATATACTTACGCAAAAAGGGAACGATTTGCACCAATTTCTCCACCAGTCGTTCTTGTGTGCTGCTGTTTTTGTTTGAGTGTTACTACTTCTTATTCTGCCATTTTCTTGTTCCGTTTGTTCCCTCACTCTTTTTTCACTTCCTTTCCGAACCCACTCCGTCTCTTCTTTTCATATTTCAAAATGTCTGAAACCACTTCTCATGACATTCCCTCGGTTTCATCCCCAGGAACCGAGGCTGTATCCCTAGCCAAAGCAAAGAGCACCTTCGAGCCTACTGCCTCGGACATCATCCCGGCCAAAACCAACTTCAACAAAGACTTAGAGGTCGAAAAGCCTTCTTCGGTATCCGACAGGGGGTACGACGTGAAACGATACCCTTCGTCCATTACCGAGGAAAAACTCGACTTGGTTCGGGCTGATTGCGGGTGGGACACCCGTCCGGTACACGTTTATGCCCCTGGGCCAAATGAATCAGTCACTGACCACCGGGAAGGCTTTCTGTACGTCTATACCTACCCCTTCACTCTCAAGCTTGACCCACCAGTTGATCCGGTTATCCTGGACATGTGCCGAACCTACGACGTGCCCTTGGCACAGATTGGTCCGATCATTTGGAGGGTCGTAGCATGCCTCTGGTTTTTGGCTAACAATGCCGGGAAGGAGCTCACGCTGGCCCATCTGATACGTTTATACTCCCCGAGGATTTTCCGGGGTGGCGTAATAAAACTCGCCAAACGTAGCCGGAATCCATTTTTCTCGAACATGGACGAAGACCGGGACAGGGGCTGGCTGGAGCGATATGTCCGGGTGAGGACCGAGGACATCATCCCGGCCAATTACATGCCCTTCCCGGAGAAATAGAACATCAATCGTAAGTCTGAACTTTGAGTAATCGCCTTTGTATGTTTCGTCATTCTTCGGTCTTACTTTCTCATTGCTTTTCTTGTTTTTATTCAGCCAATGGGTACATTCCCCCGGTCGTCCGTAACCTGAACGAATGGGTCACAACACTCCTCAGCCAGCATGCCCATGACAACCGGACGTGGGCCCACCTGTCACGTGGCCGATGGGCCGCCCAGAATCACGGTAGTGCTCTGTTTCTACCCATGTTCACTGTATCTTTTACTATCCGTGGTCGTTACACCCTCCAATCTTTGCTAACATCTTCGATTTTCAGGTCTACCTAAGGGCTCGGTGGTCCCTAGACCGGAATCGGCGAGTGCACCCACAGAATCGACATCCGAGTTCGATACAGCGGGCTCGTCTCATATCCTTGCCGATGCTGCAAAGAGGAAAAGGCCCTTCGAAAAAGGGCAGAGGCCGAAAAAGAGGGCGAGGAGCGTTGCTCGGTCCTTAAGGGACGAAACAGAGCCCGATATTATCCTTCGGAGAGTCGGCGCAACCCCTTCCGTGGCTCCAATACCGAAGGAGGTTGTCTCCGTTCCACCCCTGCCTTCTGCTGGTGAAGGTCTCTTGGTTCCCGCTCCACACTCAGGTGTGAAAGAAATTCTTTCCCCGGCTCCTCTTCGGTCGGTTAACTTCGTCGACATTTAAGGTGAAACTTCTTCAGAAGATACTCCCCTGCAAAGGACAAGGAGGCCCGGGGAGGCGGCCGCTGCTGAAACCGAACAAAAGATTGGGCCGGAACCTGAGACCGAAGCCCCCATAGACGCTCATCCAACTCCCGAGTATGAGCCTGCTGCAACTGCGGAGCCCCCGACCTTTGCCGAAGATACTGGGGCCGCTCCAAGTTCCTCTACTCCGGCTCCAAGGGCGGATGAATTTGAGGACATGTTCGCGGGCACTCCTCCTGCAACCGGTGAAGCTGCAGGATTCGGGAGCCAGGGACAGCTTGGTGAGTATCTTCCCTGCCCCAAGCGTGGAGCCGAGAAGGACAAAATCGGTTGTGGTCACCGTCCCTGAGGACTGCAGCTTTCTTTCGCGCCTGGTGGGTGTAGCGAGCTATCTGTTGCCTCTTGTCTCGGATTCGGACAAGCGGAAGATGACCGGGGTCTCTTGGCAGTGCCTCATTAACGAGGGTATGCACGCGGGCAACCGGGTAAGGTTTTTTAGCCGTCTTTGTATAACTTCACTGAGAATTTCAGCCTTGCTTTGTTCAAGTTTTTAACTTTGCTTCATTTGCAGAGTGTGGTGCTCGTCAACGAAGCCTTCATCCGTGCCCAGCAGGAGATGGACGATCTTAGGGGCCAACTGGATGCCCAGGGCGGGAAACAGAGAAATATCAGCACCTTCTTCGGGAGAAGGAGGAGGAGTTGAACCGGGCGGCCGCTCTTTCCAACCTCCGACCTGAGCTTGATGCGGCTAAGGACGAAAACCGTCAGTTGAAGAGTGAGCTGGCCGCTATGGCCGATTACAACCGGAGTCTCGAAGCTGATAAGATCGGCCTTAGCCGGGATAACGCTCAATTTTCCTCGAGGCTAGATGAGCTCGAGATCATCATTTCTCAACTCCAGGGAGAGCTGGATTTGGTGAAGGCCGATGCTACGAGTTCGGCCGAGAGGAACCGGCTGCTCGAATCTGAGGTTGCCCTGTACAAAGGGCGCATGAGGACGTTCGAGGAGAAAGCGAAGAGAAGGGCCCAGATGTACGATGCCCTAAAAACCGAGCTTGCAGAAGCGGTTAACTCCAATGATGCCCTCAAGGCCGAGCTCGAAGCGGCCACTCGAATGCAAGATGTCCTCGAAGAAAAGCGGGGTGTTCTGGCTGCAAAGTTGGCCAAGGCCGAAGCCGATTTGGATGAAGCTTTGAAGAGTGTGGAGGCCACCGAGGCTCATACTATCATAGTTGCCGAGTATGAGAAGTGGAAGTCTCGGAGGATCACTGATGTGCCGTGAATTTCGGCATATTTTATGCCTTTGTAACTAGAAATGATGCTTGTTTTTAAGTGTTGTTACATTGTTTCTTATGTTATTTTTGTGTTTTATAGGATTGGTTGACTAAGGATCGGAAATGAGATGAAACGCTGAAAAACGGACAAATTGGAGCTAAATGACGGTCTGTAACTCATGTTACAGACCGTAACGGGATCCGTAACTCATGTTACGGTTCGTACCTTTGAACCGTAACAGGGCTTAAATTTCCAGAAAGTTTTCATTGAAACCATCAGTGTTACGGTGTAGTGTTACGGTCCGTAACTCATGTTACGGTCCGTAACACTACACCGTAACATCAGCCAAATTTCCAGAGAGTTTCCAAGTAAAGTCACAAGTTACGCCGCAGAAGGACGGACCGTAACACAGGTTACGGTCCGTCGCATGGTGGCCGTAACATCAAAGCTGACAAATGACGAACTGAAGGACGGACCGTAACACAGGTTACGGTCCGTAACAATGCAGCGTAAGGGCATTTTTGTCCAGAAACTTGGCGCGATTTTTGGCTCTATAAATACTTAATGTAGGTTTTTATTTCATTATGCAGATTTTGTTTTGGAGGCACAAACCCTAGGTCTTTAATCTTAGAAGTTGTTTGAGCATTTAAGGCAACAACTTCACTTCCATTCCATATTGTATTAGCATTGTAAGTGTATTATGTTAATCTTTAAGATTTTTCTGTCAACAAACATTATGAGTAACTAATTTCAATTCTAAGGTTGTGAATCCCATGATGGGTATTATGTGGATGGGTTTCTATTATTGATATATGCATAATGGTTGTTGTTATTTATTCTATCTTTGAGCTGTAACGTTGGGTAATGATTGCAAGCATTAGCCGAAGCCATTATATTGACTTTTCTTGGGAAAGAGAGTCAATATTGGTAAGATTGAATAACAATGACTCGAGGCGTTAACCTTCGTTTAATAGACTAACTTAGGAATAAGAATAAGTCTAAATTGGCATTATTGGTCGCTCTTCGATTGTAACTCTTTTATATTCGGAAGAATTATAAAGAGGAAATACTGCTTAACTGTTGGGAAACATTAAGAAGTCCTTAAGGGATCAAGTGCATATTCATAGAACAACCATTAGAAGTATATCACATTGAAACCTGAAGCATAATATCTAATCAAATTGGGGAACACAACCTTAGTCTCTCTCTCACATTAATTACATTTTAAGTCAAAGTATTCAATTACATTATTCAACAATCAATTCAAACTATCCAGATTAGGATTAAAGCATTTAAAGACTGGTATCGCATACGATGAGTACTCTTTTCTCTCCATATTCCCTGTGGGATTCGACCCCAACCTTGTTGGGTTACTATATTTGACAACGTCCGTTTTACGCCATTAATAGGTGTAATTTGAGCGTATCAAATTTTGGCGCCGTTGCCGGGGAATACGGTTTAGAAATTACTAATTGTTGTGTACTATTCTTTAAAAAAATTTCTATTCCATCACACCTCGTTTGCTGTTTTAGTGAACCAGGTGAACATGGCAGGAAGACCGCATCGCAATCAAGGAAATCAAGGGGGAATCCAAGTGAACCATCCTGCACCAGAAGAAGAAGAGGATGAGAATGTATTTGCGGAATTCATCGACGAAGCTGATTATGCTTCAGCTGTAGTTCCGCCTAGAACAGGAAATGCAAATTTCAAAATTGATAGTTCTATCTATCAGCTATTGAAACTTGAAGGCTATGTCCGAAATTCTTTGGAGGATTGTCCACTACGACACCTGAGGAATTTCCTGCATGTATGCTCTCAACAATCCTAAGGTGCCGTCCCTGCTGATGCACTGCGATTAAGGGTTTTCAAATATTCCTTGGCTGGCCAAGCGAGGGAATGGTATGAAAAGCTTCCCAGCAATACTATTCACACCTGGAACGAGTTGGCCAATATATTTCTAAAAAAATGGTTCCCACCAAGCAAAAAGGCTGAGCTTCGGGACAAGATCTTTGAATTCAAACAACTTCCAGGGGAACAGTTATATGCAGCATGGGAGCGTTTCAAATATTATCTAGCTCAATCTCCGACTCATGAATTTCCGGATGTAATCCTCACCGAGAATTTCTACAAGGGGCTAGATACCATGAATCAAATTGTTGTCAACACTGCAGCTGGGGGATGCTTCATGGACAAATCCTTTGTCAACATCACCAGGTTGCTCGACAAGCTTACTACCCACAATCAAGCCTGGAATTCGAGTGATAGCGAAGTCCTATCATATGGTAATCCCTCTGCTGCCGCGGTGGCCAAAGAAAATCATGAGCGAGATCATGCATTCGCTCAATTGCAAACCACCGTGGATTTATTATCGAAAAGGCTTTTGGAGAAAGAAGCCAAAGGTGTGAATGTTGTCGAAGAGATGCCACCTCATGCTCCCGGAATGTACCAAGTCTCAGACGAAACTTATCTAGAGGGGCAGCCACAATATGAGGATGCGAATTATGTCAATAACTCGCAAGGGGGTTATCAACGGCAAAACTATCAAGGTCCCGGTAATCACCCATGGCAAAAGCCTCAACAACAATTCCAAGGAAATAATTATGGAAGAAATGATCAGGGCAATCCCTATCAAGGGAATTACAACAACTATAATTATGGCAACAAGAGCTCCAACCCCTACATTTCACCTAGGGGGCAAGCATCAAATTCCCAACAATGGAGAGATAATTCAGCTAGCAACTCTGCTGGCAACACATCTAATGACTCTGCTGAATTAAAGAGTATGATGCAGAAAATGCTGATGAATCAAGACAGAACAGAGAGCACAATCAAGGGAATGTCTCAGGTCCAACTATCTCATTCAGCCTCCATTCAGAAGCTTGAAGTGACATTCAGAGACCTTTCCCGAGAAGTGCATACTCCTCAACAGGAACAACTACCGAGTGATACAGTTCCAAATCCAAAAGGTAGTGGAGTAAACTTTGTGGAGAATGTACTTGCTATTAGCACTAGAAGTGGAAAAATACTTCAAGATGCTAATAAAAAGGTGATTGAGCTTGAGCAACTTGTTGAAGAAGAAGGGAAGCCTCATGTAGCTAATGATATCGTGGAGGAAGAAGCAGGGGAGGAAGTCCCTATTGTAGCCGAAGAAGAGCAGAATCTTGATAAACCAAAGGCACTGGTGGAAAACCAGGAAAAGGGGAAGGCAAAACTTTCCGGTGCTCTTCGCCCTTTGAGCCAATTGTTCAAATCTTCACCGCCTTTTCCTCAAAGGCTGGTGAGAAAAACAGAAGATGAGAAGTGCTTGCGATTTTATGATCAACTCAAGCAGTTGACGATGAGCATTCCTTTCATGGATGCTGTCCAAGAAATTCCTGGCTTTGCTAAGTATTTGAAGGATCTCTTAACAAAGAAGAAAAAGCCATTGAAACACGACACTGTGGGTATCACTCACCGCGTTAGTGCCATTCTTTCCAAGACCACAGTGCAAAAGAGGGAAGATCCTGGAGCATTCACAATTCCATGCACCATAGGGCAGCAAAATTTTGCCAGGGCTTTGTGTGATAATGGGGCTAGCATATCTTTTGCCCCTGAAATTTTTAAGAGATCGGGGCTAGCGATGCCAAGGCCAACTATCATGAGATTGCAGATGGCTGACAGATCGATAAAAAGGCCAGTTGGGGTAGTTGATGATGTGTTGGTTCAAATCGGGGAATTTCTACTGCCAGCAGATTTCGTGATTCTTGATTGTGCTATTGGTCAAGAAATTCCTATTATTCTGGGAAGACCTTTCCTTGCCACAGGGAGGGCTCTTATGGACTCCGAAAAGCACGAAATAAAGTTCCGGGTGAATGATGAGGAGGTGACTTTTCACGCAAGCAGAGGTATGAAATTACCTAGTCCTTATCAAAGTATTTCAGTCATCAATTCTGTTGATGAAGTGGATGAAGTGGTGGAATTCAAAATGGAGGAGGAATGTTTGAGTGAAGCACTATCGGCCATCTTGGTGAATTTTGATGCTGAACAAATGGAGGGATATACTAAGACAGTGAATGCACTCATCGGTCTGGGGTCTTACTCTTATGAGCCCAAGAAACTGTCTCTTGATTTAGAGAAACGAAAAACTCCTCTAGCAAAACCATCAATTATTGCGCCACTGAAGTTGGACCTCAAGCAACTTCCGTCCCATCTTAAATATGTGTTTCTTGGAGAAAATGCCACCCTCCCAGTCATTGTGTCATCACTTCTGAATGAGGGCCAAATCCAAAGACTCGTCGTAGTATTGAGGAAGCATTTAAGAGCTTTGGGTTGGACTATTGCAAACATCCGGGGGATTCCCTCCAGAATTTGTGAGCACCGAATACAGTTGGAGGAGGAAAGTTCGCCAAGTGTTGAGCATTAGCGAAGATTAAATCCACCGATGCAAGAGGTGGTGAAGAAAG
This sequence comes from Lycium barbarum, assembly GCF_019175385.1. Lineage (NCBI taxonomy): Eukaryota > Viridiplantae > Streptophyta > Magnoliopsida > Solanales > Solanaceae > Lycium > Lycium barbarum. The sequence continues at coordinate 120,301,843 of NC_083343.1, read as the reverse complement.
ATATTATTAAGTGGCTAGATGCTGGGGTGGTTTACCCGATTGCCAACAGTCCATGGGTAAGCCCAATCCAGTGTGTGCCAAAGAAAGGGGGCATCACTGTTGTCCCCAACTCTAAAAATGAGTCGATTCCAACAAGGACTGTCACCGGTTGGAGAGTGTGTATGGACTACCGGAAGCTGAATACCGCATCTTGCAAGGATCACTTCCCTATGCCGTTTATTGATCAAATGCTTGATCGGCTAGCTGGAAGATCTTATTACTGTTTGCAATGCCCCAGCTACCTTCCAACGTTGCATGATGTCCATATTCTCTAATATGGTTGAAAACTTTCTTGAAGTTTTCATGGATGATTTCTCTGTGGTGGGATATTCATTCGATGAATGTTTGGTTCATCTTGATCGGGTGCTACAACGGTGTGAGGAGACCAACCTTGTGCTCAACTGGGAGAAGTGTCATTTTATAGTCAAGGAGGGCATTGTCCTTGGCCATAAGATTTCAGAAAGAGGGATTGAGGTTGATCAAGCTAAAATCGATGTGATTTCACAACTCCCTCCGCCCGTTTCAGTAAAAAGAGTTCGGAGTTTCTTGGGACACGCCGGATTCTATAGAAGGTTTATCAAAGACTTCTCCAAAATTGCAAATCTAATGTGAAAACTCTTGGAAAAAGATTCCAAATTCAATTTTGATGAGAAGTGCATCAAGGCGTTCGACGAGTTGAAGCTGAAATTAACCTCCGCACCTATTGTTGTGTCCCCAGATTGGTCACTTCCCTTTGAATTAATGTGTGACGCCAGTGGTCTTGCAATTGGCGCTGTGCTTGGTCAGCGGCTAAACAAAATCCTGCACCCAATTTATTATGCCAGCAAAACATTAAATGGAGCTCAGCTGAACTATACAGTAACGGAGCAAGAATTACTTGCTATTGTTTATGCTTTTGAAAAGTTCCGGGCTTATTTGTTGGGTGCCAAGGTAGTGGTTCACACTGACCATGCTGCATTGCGCTATTTGATGGCGAAGAAGAATACTAAGCCTCGGTTGATAAGATGAGTGTTGTTGCTACAGGAATTTGACTTTGAAGTCACAGACCGAAAAGGGTCAGAAAATCAAGTAGCTGACCATCTTTCCAGACTTGAAGCACCAGGGAGACCAATTGATGTGCTGGATATTGATGACACTTTTCCGGATGAAAGAGTCTTGGTCATCTCCAATGATGTGGCACCATGGTATGCCGATATTGCCAATTATTTGGTAACTGGCATCGTTCCTAAAGAGTTGATGACATATCAAAAGAAGAAGTTCTTGAGAGACTGTCGACAGTATTGTTGGGATGAGCCTTACTTGTTCAGAACGTGTGCTGACAATATGATCCGGAGATGTGTGGCGGAATCTGAGGTGATGGATATTTTGAAGGCGTGCCATGATTCTCCGGTTGGTGGACATCACAGTGGAAATCGAACCGCAGCCAAGGTGCTAGAGTGTGGCTACTACTGGCCAGCCATTTATCGTGATGCAAATATGTTGGCACGCTCTTGTGATAAATGCCAACGCCAGGGCACAATAGGTCGGAGGCATGAAACTCCGATGAATTTTGTTCTTGAGGTGGAGCTCTTTGATGTATGGGGGATTGATTTTATGGGGCCCTTCGTAAGCTCCTACGACCTGAAATACATTCTTGTCGCGGTGGATTATGTCTCCAAATGGGCGGAGGCGGTGGCCTTGCCTAACAATGATGGGAGGAGAGTCAATGTGTTTCTCAAAAAGAACATCTTTACTAGATTTGGCACTCCTAGAGATATTATTAGTGATGGTGGCTCTCATTTCTGCAATAAACCATTTGCTGACCTTCTTGAAAAATATGGCGTGCATCACAGGGTTGCCACTCCATATCATCCTCAGACGAGTGGTCAGGTTGAGGTCTCAAACAGAGAAATAAAAAGCATCTTGGCAAAGACGGTCAATGTGAATCGCATTGATTGGTCTAAAAGGTTGGATGATGCTTTATGGGCATATCGCACGGCATTCAAAACGCCTATAGGGACTACACCGTATAAGTTGGTATTTGGGAAGGCATGTCATTTGTCTATTGAGCTGGTACGACCCTTTGCCCGTTATTCCGGTTATCATATACGGGCCTTCCCAGTTCGGACCCAACTTCCCGTCGTTGGGATTCTTGGTGTGCAAGGTGACCTTTCTAAGCACCAAGTCCCCAACTTAGAAGTGTCGAAAATTGGCCCTTCGATTGTAGTATCTTTCCATTCTTTGTTTCCGGGCTGCAATACGGACTAACGCGTTTTCGCGAAGTTCATCCGTGAGGTCGAGCTGCACGGCTATGGCCATCTCGTTTGATTCCTCGGTGGTATACCTGAATCGGAGAGTCGGTTCGCCAACTTCTACGGGGATAAGGGCTTCATCCCCGTAAACCAATGAGAAAGGGGTTTCCCCCGTGCTTGATTTGGACGTGGTTCTGTAAGCCCACAGCACCTCCGGTAATATTTCCCTCCAATGGTGTTTTGACGCTTCAAGTCTCTTTCTCAGATTTTGGATTATTGTTTTGTTCGTGGATTCCGCCTATCCGTTTGCACACGGGTGATACGGGGTCGACACAATTTTCTTGATTTTCAATCCTTCGAGGAAACTTTTGACTTTGCCACCCACGAACTGAGGACCATTATCGCAAGTTATCTCAGCGGGGATACCGAAGCGGCAGATGATATGATCCCATATGAAGTCAATGACTTCCTTTTCTCTGATTTTTCTCAAAGGTCTGCTTCCACCCACTTAGAGAAATAATCAGTCATAAACAGAATGTAACAAGCCTTACCTGGCGCCCAGGGTAATGGACCCACAATGTCCATTCCCCACTTCATGAAAGGCCAAGGTGAGACCACCGAATGCAGCAGCTCTCCGGGCTGGTGAATCATCGGAGCATGTTTCTGACACCCGTCACATTTTTGGACAAAAATTTTCGAGTCTTCGTCCATCCGGTTCCAGTAATAACCGGCCCTGATGATCTTTCGAACCAGAGCCTCGGCACCGGAGTGGTTGCCACAAGTTCCTTCATGCACCTCTCTCATCACATACTCCATTTCACCGGGGCCTAAACACTTAACCAAGGGGCCGAGGAAAGATCGTCGATATAATTGGCCGTCTACCAAGCAGAAACGTGCAGCTTTGGTCCTTAATGACCGTGATTCTTTCGGGTAGTTCGGGAGTTTTCCGTCACGCAAGTAGTCGACGTACTTATTGCGCCAATCCCAAGTTAAACCCATCGTGTTTATATCGGCATGTCCATTTTCTATCGCCGAATTTAACAAGTGCACCGTGGTCCCAGGGTTGATTTCTTCCCCCTCGACCGAGGACCCCAAGTTTGCCAATGCATCGGCTTCGTTGTTCTGCTCCCTCGGTATATGCTGCTTGGTCCATTCTTTAAACTGGTGTAATATCACTAGGATGTTTTCAAGGTACCTCTGCATCCGTTCGTCCTTGACCTCGAAGACGCTATTCACCTGGTTCACGACCAAGAGCGAATCGCACTTTGCCTCGATTATTTCGGCCCCCATACTTCGGGCCAGCTTCAAACCTGCAATCATAGCCTCATACTCGGCTTCATTGTTAGTCAATTTAACTGTTCTAATAGACTGTCGAACGGCCTCCCCGGCTGGGGTCCGGAGGACAATTCCCAGCCCGGAACCTTTGAAGTTCGAGGCTCCGTCCGTATGTAACGACCAAATACCCAGGTCTTTCCCCGAGGTCAGCAGAAGCTCTTTCTCCACATCGGGGACCATAGCCGGGGCAAAATCTGCCACAAAATCGGCCAAGATCTGGGACTTGATGACCGTTTGAGGTTTGTACTCGATATCATACCCGCTAATTTCGACTGCCCATTTGGTCAGTCTACCCGATAATTCCAGTTTATGCATGATGTTTTTTAGGGGGTAAGTAGTTACTACACATATCGGATGACACTGAACGTAGGGATTGAGCTTTCTAGAAGCACTCACTAGTGCCAATGCCAACTTTTCCAAATGGGGATACCGGATTTCCACATCCCCCAATGTTCTACTCACATAATAGATAGGGAATTGCGTACCTGATTCTTCTCGGACCAAAACGCCACTTACCGCTACCTCGGAGACAGCAAGGTAAAGAAAAAACGGCCCGTCCGCTTTCGTGTGTGCAGCAGCGGGGGGCTAGACAAGTACTTCTTTAATTCTTGCAAAGCTTTTTGGCACTCTGGTGTCCAAACGAAGCCGTTCTTCTTCCTTAGCAGCGAGAAGAAACTATGACTTTTGTCCGAGGACCTCGATATGAAGCGACTCAGCGCCGCTATCCTTCCGGTGAGCCTCTGTACCCCTTTTATGTTATTCACCACCTCGATATCCTCGATGTCCTTGATCTTGTACGGGTTGATTTCAATTCCCCTTGACACCATGAAACCCAAAAATTTACCGGACCTTACTCCGAAGGCATACTTTTCCGGGTTAAGCTTCATGTTGTACTTGCGGAGCACATCGAAGGTTTCCTGCAAATGCTTTAAATGGTCCTATGTTTTCAGGGACTTAACAACCATGTCGTCAATATAAACATTTATTGTTTTTCCTATTTGTTCTTCGAACATCCCATTAACTAGGCGTTGGTAAGTTGCACCGGCATTTTTTAGTCCGAAAGACATGACATTATAACAGTAAGTCCCATATCGGGTGATGAAGGATGTTTTCTCTAGATCCTCCGGGTGCATCCAAATTTGGTTATACCCGGAGTAGGCATCAAGGAAACTTAACATCTCATGCCCGGCCGTCGCATCGATCATTCTATCGATGTGTGGCAACGGAAATGAATCCTTCGGGCATGCCTTATTTAAATCTTTGTAATCAACACACATTCGAAACTTATTACCTTTTTTGGGCACCACTACCACGTTAGCTAGCCAGTCCGGATACTTGACCTCCCGGATAGAACCTATTTTTAAAAGCTTTGTTACCTCGTTCTTCACGAATGCGTGTTTAGCCTCCGCCATGGGCCTTCTCTACTGCTTCACCGGGGGAAATCTCCCGTCTAAACTGAGCTTGTGAGCAGCTACTTCCGGTGATATTCCTGTCATATCTATATGGGACCATGCGAAGCAATCTGCGTTAGCTCGAAGAAATTTAATTAACTTGTCTCTGAGCTCCGGGATCAACCCCGTGCCCAGGTATACCTTTCTGTCCGGTAAGTACTCGAACAAGATGAACTGCTCCAGTTCTTCCACTGTCGACCCGGTTGCATCCGAGTCATCCGGCATAACGAATGATCTGGGTACGTTGAAATCATCCTCCTCATACTCCCGGTCCATACCCGAGTGCTTTGATTGCTATTTGGCGTCTTGTCCTCCGGTTGGGTCCTCTTCCCTGCGATTCGATTTCCCGGGCTGAGTGGCATTGTCCTCCTTTACTGCGAACATCTCCCTAGCAGCGGGCTGTTCACCTCGGATTACCTTTATTTCCTCCGGGGTCGGGAATTTCAGCAGCTGGTGTAACGTTGAGGGCACGACCCTCATGCTATGTATCCAGGGTCTACCCAGCAACGCGTTGTACTTCATGTCCCCTTCTAGTACATAGAACACCGTTTGCTGGATGGTGCCATCGATGTTTACCGGTAATGAGATTTCCCCCTTTGTGGTTTCGCTCGCCATGTTGAACCCGCTGAGTACACGGGCTACCGGTACGATCTGGTCGAGCAGCCCTAGTTGTTCGATCACTCTCCACCGGATGATTTTGGCTGAGCTACCTGGGTCCATCAAAATACGTTTAACCTTAGTTTTAAGGATAAGTATAGAGATTACCAATGCATTATTGTGCGGTTGAATAATGCCCTCCGCGTCCTCGTTGCTGAAAGAGATAGAGCCCTCAGGTACATAATCCCGGCTGCGCTTCTCACGAACAACAGAGACCTTGACCCGTTTCATTACGGGCCCTCGAGGTTCATCGGTGCCACCAACTATCATTTTGATCGTATGTTGGGGTTCCTCTGGCTCGGTCCTTTGATGGGCCTCCCTTTCCTAGTAGTGACTTTTGGCTCGTTCACTCAGCAGCTCTTGGAGATGACCATTCTTCACCAACCGAGCTACCTCCTCTCTCAACTGGCGATAATCCTCGGTTCTGTGACCATGGGTTCTGTGGTATTCACACACCATGCTCGGATCCCATTGGCCCGGGTCCGACCTTAGAGGGCTTGGCCATCTTACATCCGGAACACGACCAATGGCCTAGATTAGGCCCGAGGTATGACGTTGAAGTTGTACTCCGATATCTTTGGTAAGTCCTTGTTGCCGGCAGAGCTTCTGGCATCGCTCCTGAATGAGAGACCCCGAATGGTCGACGGGCATTCGACCCGTTTGTTTCCCCGACCGGAGAAATGGCTTGGGCTATCCCTCGATTTCTCCGACCTAAAACTTGGCTTCTCCGAATGGGAGTATGGCCGATACCTTTCCTTTGACGATTCGGTCTTCATTTCGTAGCCTTTATTTGGTTTCTCAAAATTCCTGCTCGTATTAATCGGCCCCGGGGGAAGTTCGAATTGATCATCCTCCACCCGAATCTTTGACTCGTATCTGTTATGGACAACATCCCATGTCACGGTCTCGTACTCCAGCAGGCTCTCCTTCAATTTGAACGAAACCGTCGAGCTTCGAACATTGAGCCCCTTTGTGAAAGCCTGTGCGGCTCATTCTTCGGGAACCGGAGGGAGCTCCATTCGTTCCCTTTGGAACCGGTTGACAAATTCACGGAGCAACTCGTCGTCCCTTTGGGCTATACGGAAAATGTCTGCCTTGTGGGCCTGCACCTTTTTGGCACCAGCATGAGCTTTTACGAAGGCATCGGTGAGCATTTCGAAAGAAATGATCGAATGCTCGGGCAGATGATCGTACCACGTCAATGCTCCCTTTGATAAAGTCTCCCCAAATTTTTTCAACAACACCGACTCAATTTCATCTTCCTCCATATCATTGCCTTTTATAGCACAAGTGTATAAGGTCACGTGCTCGTGCGGGTCCGTTATGCCGTCATATTTCTGTATTCTGGCATTTTAAACCTCTTTGGGATCAATTTCGGAGCTGCGCTCGGAGGAAAAGGCCTTTGGATGTACCTCTTCGAATTCGGCCCCTTCAGTAAAGGCGCTGGGTTTGGTCCACCCGAGAATTATATATTTCGACCCTCTTTTCAGTTGAGTCTACCCATTTTGCCAAAGTTTCGAGCATCTTCAGAACCTCGGTAGAAGAACCGGCTCCAGAGCCGTTGCTCTCAACCATTCGTGCCTCATCCCTTCCGGTTTCAGCAACACCTTTTGTCTTCTCCGGCTCTGTTTCATCTTTTCCGCATTGCAACCGGGAAATCGCGATTCCTTGGTCGGCGATTGCCGCTCTTTGTTCCTGTAACATTTCAAAAATTAAACTTAAGTTAACATTGTCGTTTGGTGCATCCGGTTCTCTCCGGCCCTGTGTCCGGGACAAATTAACAGAATTGTGAGTATTTAGAGAATCAGGGGCCGGTAGGGCGGCATTCTCCTGGTCCATGGTGTTTTGCCGGTTGAGGCCCTCCTCGAATCGACGGGGTTCGGGTCAGCGGGATTTGGCAATCCTCGTGGCCCGCTGCCTTTATTTTTTGCCACAATCTCGGTGTTGTTGACGTGACCAGATTGTTCGATGCCAGCCATTTGGTCTGTTCTAGCAGAGACGAACAAGAGATGTTTTTGATTTTGATGAATATGAATATGATAGAAATCAAGACCAAAGACCACTATTATCCTAGCCCCACGGTGGGCGCCAAACTGTTTACCCCGGATTTGGATAATCAATTGAATTTGTGAGCAGGTATAGGATATGTGTTCGGATCTCAATATATGTTATGGGGAAATGAAGTGTATGGACGTTTCGTAGCAAAGCAATTAATGATTAGCGATTGGCTGTGGGCGTGAGAGTTTGCTAAATGACATACAATACTTGATCGAAGAAATACAATGGTAATGAAAACGACTGTTATGGACCGAATTTGATATTTGAGAGAGATTGTATATATTTTGCTATTACAAGTGTTCTTAAAAATGAAGAAGCCAACCCCCTCAAAGGAGAGGCATGAGCTCTATTTATAATGTTGCCTCTATGGGCCTCATACAATATAAATTATTAAAAAATAAGAGGAAGGACAACTCTGAGTGGGTTAGGTTGGCCGTACTGTCTGACACATGCATGGTTGGTGGTTGACCATGGCAGGACGCTACCGATGCGTGGCTCATGCGCAACGGCTCTACCGGGCCAATAGCCATGGATATTCGGACTAACGGCCCCGACCGACCCGGTGATGAAGAAACCAGACCAAACGGTGCCCTTGCTCTGCTCCGGCCCGAGCGTTCCTCCGGTTCAGAATGAAAGTCTTCCTTCGGTTTGACTCATATCCTATTTTTACCGTACACAATTGTGTCGTAGAATTCGAACTTATACAAGTGACTGTCTAGGAGTTCAATACTTACGCAAGAGAAGTTCATGAATTCCTTCTAAAGTTTAAACTTCTACTGCGCTTGGCCTCAATTAGTATCTCAATGTTTTAAAAATCTATGTTGTCATACTCTTGCTATTATTTATTTTCAAGTTATTCCAAGCTTGATATCGACTTGCGTGGGTGCAAACTTTGTTTGGCTTGTACATAGTCTAACGATTATATGCTACCCAATTGTTTACTCATTGGAAAGGCAGATTTCTCGATGTCAACTATATTTGAACTCTATGCCTATGACTTTGGATGAATGTAGATTGAATTTAGTGGACATGAAGGGGATATCATGGAGAAAGAAAAAAGAAGCACAGAACACAAGAAAAATATCTATGCTTCTTTGATGGATTAAGTATTATTTTTCAATTATCTTACATTATATTCTTAATTATCAGTCTATAAAATAACTATTCATCCAAATCATTCACACGCACGGGCTATCACCCAACTAGTATATTTCATACTTTTATTTTTGCGCGGATTGCCTTTCTTTTTGGGTGGTCTTTAATTTTTGTCCTTCACCTAATACCCCGAGGTTCTGGGTTCGAACCCAAGCTCAGTAAAAAAAAAAAGAATTTCATAAGGCAGAAATTTGAATTCGCAAGGCCGAATTTTGCCCAAAACTCTGCCTGAAGCTGAGCGGAGATTCGAGCCCGAAATCAAAGAATTCTGACGAAGGCAAAAAATTAAAGACCAGCCCAAAATATGGCATTCCTGCGAATTGCCCTATTTCAGGGATGCTCACAATAGATTGTTTAATTGTTGGGCCAGATTCTCATCAAAATTGGTTCCATTGTTTGGGCTCAACTTAGCCTATACGACTTATAGGTACTATTTTCATTCGGGTTATATATATATATATATATATATATATATATATATATATATATATATATTACTACTTAATATAAGAGGGAATGAAAAAAAAATTGTAGTCCTCACAGGGTTACATTTGTAATTTCACTTCTTATTTCCTCCCATGGATGTGTTGCAGCTGTTGTCCTTTGCTGATGATTCACCAAAAATAATGTCGGTCTCAACTTTCTCTCGACCTTCTTAAACCCTCCATGGATTTCCATTTGTTTCCTTCCAGCATCTTTCACAGTTTCAAGCCAGGTAAAATCTTTCTCTTCCACCTTTTTAATGTCTTCTAATCAATTAAAGGGTTTTAGCGTCTGATTCTATTTTATTTTTGGTGCTTTCTGTTGAGATTCTCCATATATGGGGAGTATAATTAATGTTTCCAGACAATATGTAATGAAATGAGAAATAAGAGAAATTAGGGATTAGGGTTGCAATTGGAATAAAAGGGGGGAATTGGGAGTGTTACGTGTCATCCCAACTGATTAAGTGAGGGCACGTGCAGAGCATGTGAGCTGCAGATCAACAGCCCAGATTAGATGGATTAAATAAACAATAGACGGTCCAGATTAACCCAGTTAGTTAGCAGTTTAAAAAGGGAATTTCCAGCTGGAATTAGACAGTTATGATCTGGTATTCTTCTACACTTTCTCTCTCTAAATTCTCCTAATCTCTCTTCATTATCTCCTTCTTCTCATTACGGTTATTTCACCATTGCAGGTGAAATTCAAGCTGGTTGTTCTCCATTGTAGCTTAGCTTAGTTCTTTCAGTGATTCTCATTGTAACCCCTGATTCACATTGTAGTACCAATTCGATAGTCAATAAAAATTCCCCAGTTCATTCCAATTTACTAGTCGATTACATATCCAATTTACAAGCCTATTACAAGTGGTATCAGAGCATCTTCCTGGCCAGATGACTATTACAGAAACCAGATCCAAATCCATGGAAGATAGTGTGAAAAAACTAGAGTCACAGTTACAAGTTCACATTGAAGAGGCTAGAAAGAAGTCAGAAAATACATATATAAAACTAGATGAGTTGGGTCGAACCCTAGAGCTGTTGGTGGGAAAAATCCTTCCCCGTCAAAATGGGATACTGGGAAGTGCATCGGCAGAACAGATGCAAAATGTGAATTCTGGGAGCAGTAGCAGGAACAGAGGTGCTGAACAGCATGAAGGATTCGCCAACAAGCACTATAGGGGAAATTTCAGTTCTAGGGTTGAGTTTCCTTACTTTGAGGGAATTGACCCTTGGTCTTGGCTACGGAAATGTGACAGGTACTTCAAGTATCACAATGTTACTGATCCACAAGAGAAGTTGGAAGCTGCAGTCCTTCACCTCAATGGTAAGGCTGAATCTTGGTATTTTTCCTATCACATAAGCAAAGGGAACGTTAAGTGGAAGGATTTTACTGAAGAAATCTGTAAAAGGTTTGAAGATGCAGAAAACAGTAGACTCAATCTAATAAGAGAATTTAAGAAGATTGAACAAAAGGGCACTGTTAATGAATATCTAGAGAAATTTGAGGAGTTAAAGACCTGGGTGTTGATTAGGAACCCAGCTATACCAGAGGAATTTTTCCTAGAATTTTTCATTGAAGGGTTGAAAGATGAGATTAGGCATACTGTTAAATTGTTGGAGCCTTATTCATTCAGCAAGGCTGTGGAAAAATCTAGGCATCAAGAGAACTTGTTGGAATCAAGTAATAAAAATGGAAGGAATTAATAGAATAGAGGTCCAGGACCTAGTAACTCCTATCAGCAAGGGAATCCAAGGGGTATGTCAACCTACAGAACTACAGGAGGGGCAAACCTAAGTAACTCCAACAATAAGTTGTTCGAAACTAGAAGGGCACAGGGTTTGTGTTATAAGTGTGGTGATAAGTATCATCAAGGTCACATATGTAAAACAAAGCAGATCAATGCTATGGCTGCTTCCCTTGAGCAAACAGAGGGGGAGCAAGAGGATATGCAGAATCAACAAGAAATACAGGAGATACCAAGGAACACGGTGACTGAAGACAATGGGGAATTCTTAGATTTTCCAGAAGAGGAGATAACTGAAGCTGTGAGCCTAAATACATTATCAGGGACTGAAGTACCAAATACCATAACACTCAAGGGAGAATCCAAGAAGAATTCATTAGCTATCCTATTGGATTCAGGGAGTACACATAGTTTTTTAGACATTGAAGCTGCAAGGAAGATGGGGTGTATAATTAAGGATGCCAGGCCCATGAGAGTAACCATTGCAAATGGTACTCAAATCCTAAGTTTTCATTTTTGCCCTGCTTTCATATGGAAGATCCAAGGAATAGTGTTTGAAGATTCTGTCAGGCTCATAGGGTTGGGTGGTAATGACATGATTTTGGGAGGTGATTGGATGAAGGCTCACAACCCAATTTTGCTAGATTTTGAAGAACATAAGGTGGAGGTTACTCATAAAGGGAAGAGGGTGGAACTCAAGGGTATATATAGCAGGGCAGAATTAAAAAGCATGACAGTTGGAGGAGTCAGACAACTTCTCAGGAAAGGGCACACAATTTGGGCCCATTTGTTCACTATTTCAGCTACTGAATTGCAAGAGGAAGAAGCAGTACCTGAAGACATCAACCTTGTCTTGAAGAAATTCCCTGAAGTGTTTGTGGAACCCAAGACTCTGCCCCCATAAAGATAGCATGATCACTACATACCCCTGAAACTAAATGCTGCCCCTGTTAGTATCAGACCCTACAAGTATAACTTCTTCCAAAAAAATGAAATTGAGAAACAAGTGCAAGAAATGCTAAACAATGGGATTATACAACCTAGTACTCACCCTTCCCTTCCCCAAGTACTACTTGTGAAGAAAAAGTATGGTAGTTGGAGGTTTTGTATTGATTATAGGGAGTTAAATTGGATGACAGTTAAGGATAAATTTCCCATACCCTTGGTGGATGATTTACTAGATGAACTTAATGGAGCAACTATATTTTCTAAAATTGACTTGAGGGCAGGATACCATCAAATCAGAATGTTTTGGGGAAGACATACACAAAACTGCTTTTAGAACCCATGTAGGCCATTATGAGTTCAAGGTAATGCCCTTTGGCCTTACCAATGCACCTGCTACCTTCCAAAGTCTTATGAATCATGTGTTTAGGGCCCACTTAAGGCAGTTTGTGTTGGTGTTTTTTGATGATATCCTCATTTATAGCAAATTAGTTCAGGATCACTTAAATCATTTAAGACAAGTTCTGGCAATTCTAAAGGAGGAAAAACTTTATGCCAAACTGTCTAAGTGTTCCTTTGGTCAAAAGCAAGTGGAATATTTGGGGCACATTATTTCTCAAGAAGGAGTGTCCACTGATCTTTCTAAAATTGATGTTATGGCTAAATGGCCTGAGCCCAAATCTCTCAAAGCTTTAAGAGGATTTTTGGGGCTCACTGGGTACTACAGGAGGTTTGTGAGATTCTATGGTGTTATAAGCAGACCTCTAACAAATTTATTGAAGAAAAATGCATTTCAATGGAGTACAGAGGCTTCTACTGCTTTTGAAGCACTGAAAGTTGCCATGACCACATCCCCAGTGTTGGCACTTCCAGATTTTACCAGAATGTTCATAGTGGGGACTGATGCATGTGCTACTGGCATGGGGTTGTGTTAATGCAAGAAGGCAGACCACTATCTTTCTTCAGTAAGGCTTTAGCAGCCAAGCACTTGGGATTATCTACCTATGAGAAGGAGTATATGGCTATTTTATCAGCTGTGGATAGATGAAGGCACTATTTACAAGTGAATCATTTCATTATAAGGACAGATCACCACAGTTTGAAGTTCTTACTAGAGCAGAGGGTCAACACTGCATTACAGCAGAAGGGGCTTACTAAATTGTTGGGTTTGGACTATGAAGTCCAATACAAGAAAGGGGCAGAGAACAAGGTTGCTTATGCCCTTTCTAGAAGACAAGAGGAGGGATTTTCCCTCAATTCTATTTCCATGGTTGAACCTACTTGGATGCTGAAAGTTGCATTATCATATAAGCATGACCCTATAACTATTCAATTACTTACTGAACTGGTGACTGACCCTAATGGGAAACCATTTTACACATTGCACCAAGGCATCATCAGGTTTACGAACAAGATATGGGTAGGTAAAGCAACTGATCTAAGGGCAAGAATATTTGCAGCTTTCCATCAATCCCCTTTGGGGGGGACATTCAGGACAGCAGGGTACTTACAAGAGGCTGGGTATGGTGTTCTTTTGGCCTAATATGAAGGCTGAAATTTGTAAATGGGTATCTGAGTGTGACACATGTCAAAAGGTGAAGAATGAGCAGGTGCACTACCCTGGATTCCTTCAACCCCTTCCTATTCCTGATGCCCCTTGGCAAGACATTGCCATGGATTTTATAGAGGCATTACCCTATTCTGGTCATAAAAACTCTATTTTGATGGTAGTAGACAGGCTGACCAAATATGGTCACTTTTTGCCTCTTAAACACCCCTATACAGCTAAAGAGGTAGCTGTTGTGTTCCTACAGGAAATCTACTGGCTTCATGGCCTTCCTAAGTCTATAGTATCTGATAGGGATTCCATTTTCACAAGTCAATTCTGGCAGCAACTCTTTAAAACCATGGGAACCAAGCTTAACATGTCATCCTCCTACCACCCCCAATCAGATGGGCAAACAGAACGACTTAACAGGTGTGTAGAGTCCTACCTTCGAGCTACGGTTTGGGCTAATCCTAAAGGATAGGTAAAATGGCTTCTACTTGCAGAATGGTGGTATAATACCAACCATCATACAACCCTTAAAACTACACCATATGAGGCCCTATATGGAATTGCTCCCACACAGATCCCATTGGGTTCATTACCTCACCCCACCAACACTGCAGTTGGGGTGTGTTTGGCTCAGAGACAGAGCTTACTACAACAACTTAAGGACAATCTACAAGTGGCACAATCTCGTATGAAATTCTATGCTGACAGGAATAGGTCAGACAGGGTCCTACAGGTGGGTGACTTTGTTTATTTAAAGCTTCAACCTTATCGTCAAGCATCAGTGGCTATACGCAGGAATCTTAAACGCAGTGCAAAGTACTACGGGCCCTATCAAATTACTCATAAGATTGGAAGTGTTGCTTACCGTTTAGCCTTGCCAACAGGGTCGCAAATCCCCCCAGTTTTCTATGTTTCTCAGCTGAAAAAGCGAGTTGGACCCAACATTGTTCCTCAGTCTCAGCTTCCGAGTTGTGACAGTGATGGTCGAGTACTCATCCATCCCTTGGCTATTCTGCGACGTCGCATGGAGAAAAGAAACAACACAGCTGTTGTTCGAGTTTTAGTTCACTGGTCGAATATGAGTGAAGCAAAGGCGACGTGTGAGGATTGGGGGTATATTGCAGGTCAGTTCCCGGAGTTTGTAGCACAACTTCGACCTTCAGGACAAGGCCGATTTGAAGGGGTCGGCATTGTAATGAAATGAGAAATAAGATAAATTAAGGATTAGGGTTGCAATTGGAATAAAAGGGGGGAATTGGGAGTGCTACGTGTCATCCCAACTGATTAAGTGAGGGCACGTGCAGAGCATGTGAGCTGCAGATCAACAACCCAGATTAGATGGATTAAATAAACAATAGACGGTCCAGATTAACCCAGTTAGTTAGCAGTTTAAAACGGGAATTTCTAGCTGGAAATAGACAGTTATGATCTGGTATTCTTCTACACTTTCTCTCTCTAAATTCTCCTAATCTCTCTTTATTATCTCCTTCTTCTCATTACGGTTATTTCACCATTGCAGGTGAAATTCAAGCTGGTTGTTCTCCATTGTAGCTTAGCTTAGTTCTTTCAGTGATTCTCATTGTAACCCCTGATTCACATTGTAGTACCAATTCGATAGTCAATAAAAATTCCCCAGTTCATTCCAATTTACTAGTCGATTACATATCCAATTTACAAGCCTATTACACAATAGGATCGAAAATAACCTTAGAAAGTAGACAAACCCCATCATAATCTAAAACAGATGTGTTTTCTTATACCTCTGGTATGATTTTAATTTGTTTCTACAACTTTACTTATGATCTATGAACTCTAATTACTGTTTGTATTTCGTTTTATTGGCCATTTGTTATATGTTTGTGTTTTCCAATACGTTTTAATGTTAGATTTGGTGTTTCTTTCACTTGCGAATTAGAGAGTGTTTCTTGATATTTGATGGGTATACGCTCTGTTTAAGCAAGAACTAGATAATTATTATGGAAACTATAATTTTTTGGAAGATGAGGTTTGTTCGGTAGCAATCGGTTTGGTTTTTTGTTATATACATCTCTCCTTACCCTTGAATTGTTAAAAATTGTTTCATCTTATTTGTTTTTTATTTTAAAGAAGTTTAACTGAGCATGGATATTAAGAAATATAATTTATGTTAGTCATAATTACATTTCATATAAGTATAGTCCTTATTAATAATCTTTCTTTTAGTGGTGTTTTTACCGCTCCGTATTTTGTCTCTTGGGGCATAAAAACCAGCATTGTTTGGTGTCTCATTTAGTAAAGATTACAACTTTAAGGGAAAATCAAGAGTTTTGAGGAATTGAGTTTGAGTGAAGAGGTTATGGAGGCTTTAGGTGAATTGGGTATTTCTGAACCAAGTGAGATTCATTCTATTAGGATGCCTACTGTTATTGAAGGGAAAAGTGTGGTTTCGGGTTCACATACGGGTTCCACGAAGTCTGGGTTCGGGTGAAGAGGTTATAAAGGCTTTACGCACATTTGTTGTTTGATTATGGATAATTGGGTTTGAGTGAAGAGGTTATGGAGGCATTAGGTGAAATGGGTATTACTGAGTATACCTGTTGTCATTGAAGGGAAAAGTGTTGTTTTGGGTTCACATACGGGTGGTAGTACTCTCAACGAACTGTTTCAAAGTAGAAAATGATCTTCAGTGTATAAGTTACCATCAGTGCAGCAGAGATGAGGCAGAGCATGACGTTTACGTCCATGCTTATGTTGCCGAATTTGGTCGAGGCAGAAGTGGCCAAGGCTTTCCACGTTATAGCTTGGCTGCCAACGCCAAGAATAATACCAAACGATGATATAGGGTAACGGAGTAGAAATGGCCATGTCTTGTTCTCTGGAAGAACACTTTCCTCGAGGTCTGTAGAGGAAAAATGCAATACCAACTCACTATCTTGATTCACTATAGAAATGAAAAGATGCAACAAGAAATAAAGTTTACAATGTTATAACCCATTTTAACCGGGTCAAAGCGGAGTATAACATATTGATGATTCTTAATTATTTAATTTAAAAGTCGCCACCTAATTATTTTAACGGTGAATTAGGACACCTAATTATTAACTAAGTAAATGCTAAAAATTAACTCCAATTAATAGTCTACTTAACTAACGTGATTCTAGGTAAGGATTCTAATTATACTAAAGGGGGAGGGGGGGGGGGGGGTTAAGCATTCTTTAACATCCGTAAACTACGGTTAACCGGCCAAACTTAGATTGATTAATGTAAGATCTAAATATTTATGAAAATAGCGTTTAAATACTCTAAGTAATAATAAAAATAACTTATAATCGACAAGTGTAAAATAATATTACATGAATACTACTCGTCTTAAAATTACGCCAAAGATCAAAACATGAAAGAAAAAAAACATGGGGCAAAATTGAGAAAGTCACTTTTTCAAAGCAAGCTAAAGGTCGAAACTTTAATAGACTAAATGAAGACCAATTCGTGTATAGAGAAAATATTATTCAACGTGATTAAATTTTTTTTAAGAAATAAAGTTTATCAAGATCTGAAATTTATTTTAAAAATCAACATTGTAGAAAAAGATATAAGCTTTAGAAAAAAAATGAACCACTGACGCTAAAAAAAAGATACTTCGTTTGATTGATTTTCTTGAAATCCAACTTTGATCATGACAAACAAATGCTACCTCTTCAAGGAAATTGTTTGTTGAAGAAAAGTTCGGTCGATACTTGCTTAGCAATTATTATCTCGAGATCTTTCACCATAAGGAAAATCAGCTTTTATTAACTCAAAAGAAATTGTCTAGATTCTTTTTCAGGTGCAGTGAACTAAGGCTTTAGGTTACGGATCCACCCTCAAAAGACGACGAACGCGGGCACGCTCAGATTAACCAAAAGTTCCGAATGGAAAGGTGAAAATATAGTAGTTTTGAGTGATATGTGGCTGTTTCTTGTTTTTTTTTTTTTTTAGGGTGAGATCATGGTTGTTCAACCCTTTGCGGCTGAAAGTTTAAGATGCATTTATAGGAGAAGAATGCTAGGGTTAGGGTTCTAATGAGCGGGAATTTGAAATCAAAAATTCAAAGTTGAGTCAAAACTCGTGCTAATCCAAACGTTGAGGTTTCTTCACGTGATTTGATTCAGATTTTGCTCAAACTGGACAGATCCTCTCTAGTCCTTGAAGATTTTAATGTGTCTATATTCACCAATGGAGGGTCTTCTAGGATTGGGACGTTTAAAGAAAATATTTGCACCAAAATGGAGTAACCATTTGTGTCTAGAGAAAAGAACTGATGGAGCTTTGTCAAGAATGGAAAGGGAAGAGAGAGAAGGTGGGGAGGCTGCTAGTAGAATTAGGAATTAGGTCTTTAGGAAATTAGAGAGAGGCTAAGATGAGTATTGTTCTGTTGGGCTGGTGTTACACGAATTGGGCCTTAGCGCAAGTAGTTCTAGGACTAATTATGGGCTGAATTAACATAATCATGTGGGGAATGTGATATAATAATTTATCCATTAGCATTAATAAGGTGTAATTTAATGAAATATGAGTAACATAATAATAAAGTAAGAATATTATTTAGATTATAGCTTATTATTAATATGTAAATGAGTAAGTAGCAATATATGATGTATTAATAAAGCGACAGTTCCTAATAATAAAGTAAGGACGAAAAATAATATATTTAGTTTACTAATAATTATTAGAAGCTCAAAAGAATGAATTGGAATAAAGGAGGGACAAAATCGGGTATCAAACATACAATGTGAAATCAATTCCAATTTAGGCACATAACTTCTTTGTATTAACACCCTTGAGGCTTACTCTTTAATTACTTGTTCTTATTTTAGATAAACATACTTGTTCTTATTTTAGATTAACAAACATACCAAAAAAAAAATAGTCACAAATAAGAAAATCAATTGGCATGTGGTCAGATGGTAATCAGGCGTGAGATGGAAGGGAACGAATCTGTTGTAGCCTTAACATAGTGAAAATCTTGAGGATGTGTATTTGGCTATGAGAGCACATAGCTCATAAGGAAAATAATCTTTTCTTGCATAGGAGTATTTCCTACTCTTAATGCAGTGTTGACTTCCTTTCATCTCTTTGTTGGTTTGTCCTTTCCCTATGCAATAGTCAGGCTATGGCGAAATATAATCAGCTTTGACTGGATCTTTGTTTTCTGCATTGCCTTGTATAATACATTAGCATTATTTAGCTACAAAATTACTTAAATACATGTCCAATATTAGGTTCGGGTCTTGGATATCAGCTAGATTGTTAACCAAGTAAATTGATTCCACAACTATAGAGTGGAGAATCAATTGGAGCACAGCTGAAGAACCTTTACATTAGATTCCAGCTTAAGAGATCAAATAGGTATCATGTCACCCTTTTAAAAAAAAAAAACTTTTTTCTCTGTGTTTGAAATGACTGAAAGCACTATGAACTTTTTAAATACTTTGATGATCAGATGGTAACAGATGCTATTTTGTTCTTTCTCCATTTTATTTTGCATTATTTACTTTTATCACTCAGTATACTAACCATACATTCTTTTTGCTTTTTCCTATTTTACAGTATCTATTACAGAATATGGAATATAGAGTTAATATTAATGAGATAACTCCGCAAACAAGAGAGTGGACATGCACAGTACAACGTATTTAAAAAGCTAGAGCAAGACAAAGTAAGAATGGGCGGATACGATTTCAAATCATGATTGCGCAAGATGAGACGGTAATCTTTCTTTCTTATTTTCATCTATAGTAAAAATCATATAAAAATATAAATGGAGACAAAATTTGATCATCTTAGTTTCAAGTTATATACTTTTTAATGTCTATTTAACTGATGATCATTTCTAAATACAGGAAGAACAAGTTGATGTTGTTTTGTATGGAGATGACATAGGAAAATATGAAAGAAGTTCACTCCCTTTAACGCGTATTTGATTTCAACCGCAAAAGTTAGAGCACCTCTACCCTATGGAATTCCTGTCAATAGGTTTGAATGGGTTCTAGATAGATTTACTGTTGTTGAACAAGTAAAAAGAGACAATGCAGAAGATCCACCATTGCCTGCTCCAATAAGATTAAACACAATATCTTTAGCGAATCTGGACCAAGAACCACGGCATGTGGAGTTTGGTAAAGAGTACTTCACTGTATATTTTAAATTATACTTACATGTCATTTCATGAAAGAATATTCATGACACCCCTATAAACAGACATACTTGTTGTTGCTGTGAGTTGTGGTGCAATAAAGATCGCTGGCGTCCATGGAAACAAATGCCGACAAATCATTGTCATGGATACAAAGTAAGTCCACTAACATTCTACTTATTTGAAAATTGTTATGCTGATATAAACACACACACAAACACATCGTTTTTAATTAGATAATCTGAAATACCACTGGTGATTGGGTCTTGGGTCTGGATTGGATTTTGCTTAGGTTTCTCTTGATTTGATCTATTTGGAACGTATTCTGGTTTTAAATTCCGTTGTAAGGGCATAATTTTCTTGATAAGAAGAACTGTGTATAAAATAAATGATATAATAAGGGTACTTATTGTCCTAAAATGATATGACTGTAATATAAGTTGAAACAAAAAAAATGCTACTTTTAGATGTTATTATTTAGTTGACTTCAAAATGGTATATATTTGTATTCCAACGTTCTTAAGATTCAAGGGACTTTTGGTGTCATATAGTTGACATGCAATATTTTGCAAATTACGTTGTTAAGCTCTAAAAGTTCTGAAAAATCGTGACAAAATTTGCTTCCCGATAACAGTAATGAACTTGAACCTGCCTCTACGTCACAATATTTCGAATCTCTGGCCTTTATTGCTTCCTAGATCAAATTAGCCAGTAATTTGGAGTCAGTTTCAAAAGTAATGTTGTTGTACCCATTATCTATGCACCATTGGAGTCCTTTTAGAAGACTCCAAGTGCTAAAGAAAGATAAGAATGCCATGATCATTCTGCCCCTGTAGTCTCTGAGAATACCACCACGTGCCCCTTCTCCCGGAACTACCTTTACAATAACTCTCAGTGTTAAGCTTCAGAATGTTAGAGATTTCTATGCACCATTTGCTGATCTTGATGTCCAGTTAGCTTGAGCCCCTTCTGTACGATTTAATCATATTAACAATAAATGAACCTACAAATCAGAATCAGCTCAAGCAAGAATGAAACAGAAGAAAACCACTAATATTGCAATCAATAAACTCAAAAATCCAATCCCCCTATGTCTAAAGAGTAACGATTAAGTCTCCACTTCTACATGGCTCATGAAAATATTTGCAAGAACTGTTTTCGACTCGAGAGATGCCTTGAGCAACTCTAGCGCCTGCAAAACCATAGTAGTAGGAGTTTACTAAGTTGGAGTACTTACCCAAACAAAAAAAAAAGAAATATGAAAAGTCACGAGCATAGTTTATTGAGTTTATTTCAAATACATATTCAAATTTTAACACTACTACTAGCCTATTAGATCACCTAAAAACTAAGTTAAGTAATCATAAAAAGTGAGCATAAAAACCTGAAAAACATGTTACAACATGTAGTATTAAAATACAATAGCAACATAAAATTCTTTAAGTACCTCTTTCATCCCAAAACTTACTACTTGCTTTTGCAGCACACGAACATCCTTGACACCAAAACACTTCATAGTTGCCAATCATCTGACACTTCTGTGTGGGAAGAAGTGTAACTACATCCGTACAAAGTCCTTTGAGTCGGGACTGGAACGTTATTAAGCAATAGAAAAGGAACTGAAGAGATCATCCCAAATGAAGACTTCGGTTTTAAAAGGATATCCTTGCATTCTTTCGATAGGATATTGTTAGAATACGTGATATGGGCTGATCCAACTGATTTGTATTTGTTTAATTTGTATCGGGCTCGGCCTAATTGTAATTATTTACGGGTCACTACTTACATGTGAGCCCAAGTTATTTTTGTGACAGATTATTCATTTTCCCCTTCTTCTTCAATATGAATGAAAGGCTCTCTCTTTCTCTTCTCTCTCACCGACCCTCAACCCTAATTTCTCATTGCCTCGTTTCGTGATAGATTTGGTGATTTAACATGGTATCAGAGCATAGATCCCATACGATCTGCTCATCACCTATAGATCAATGCTATCTTCGTGAAATCTGACCACGATTTCTTGTGCTTCCGCTACTCAGTTTATATTTTGTGAAAATATCGAAGTTCTTCGTCGGAAATCACCTCTAGTTGCCACGAATCGTGTTTCTGGCTTCATTCGCATGAGATTGTTGCTTGTTGTGGTTGCTCATGCGAGGAATCGTCGTTTCCAACCTGATTTTGCCCTAATCTGTGTTCGTATCAGTGGATTTTGCCCTAATCTTGTTGGTGTGAGTTTGTTGCTTGCTGGTTTGTGCTCGAGTGAACAATCGCTACTGGTTCGAGTTCAATCTGACCTAAATTTGCCTATTTTGGTCTTCATTGATGGAAATCGGGTAATTTCGTTCTATCAATCAACCTTGTTGTGTAAACTGAAAGTCTTTAACTTGAATTGTGATTTTGTTGTTTTTTAAACTTGGATCTCAATTGTGATTTTATCGTTGTTGTTCAAACTGGTAAAATGCCGGATGATAGTCCCACTCCCACTGGTTCTCACCCTACTAGTAGTTCACCTCAGTCTCGTGCTGTGTTTCATGAGGATGACTACACTCATCCATGCCATCCACTATACGTGCATCCATCAGATGTGCTAGGAAACTCTTTGGTTCCGGTGCCGTTTGATGTGACTTGCTATGGTAGTTGGAGAAGGCATATTTTGGTCGCCCTTTCTATTAGAAACAAATTGGGTCTGATAGATTCTAATTCTGAGAGTCCCTCTGAGGACTCCCCTCTAGTTCGCCGGTGGCAAAGGTGTAATGATATAGTAGTCTCTTGGTTGACAAACTCAATGACTCAAGAAATAGCTCGTAGTGTTGAATACTCAGTGTATGCTAAGGACATTTGGGTTGAATTAGAAGAGAGGTATGGTCAGGCAGATGCTGCAAGAGTGTTCGAATTAAAGAAAGAACTAGCTCATATATCTCAGGGATCACTTAACATAGCCTCTTACTTTAACAAGATCAAGCAGCTCTGGGACGAGATTGCTTCCTTGTCTGTTGCTAAGGCTCGTAGTTGTACTTGTAGTGCTAAGTCTGAGTATGCAAAAGATGAGGATGTTCAAAGAGTGTACCAATTCCTCATGGGCTTGAATGATACATACATTCAGACCAGGAGCAATATCTTGCTGCTCAAGCCTTTTCCATCCATGAGTGTTGTATATGGTATGCTCTTATCTGATGAGACACAAAGACAAGTCTCCTCCTCATCACAGCTTTCTACCAATTCTGCATCTTTCCATGTTGGTGTGTCCAAGCAGTCCTATCCCTCAAAGGTTACTTTTGATCATGCCACATCAGGACTTTTCTGCAAGTTCTGCAAGAGAACTGGTCATACCATGGAAAAGTGTCACAGACTTCATGGTTTTCCCCCAAATTTCAAATTTACAAAAAATAAGCAAGCTAACACACCAAACAATTCCAACAGGAAAATTGGTCTTCCCAATAATTCATCAGTAGCTGCTCATGTTCAGTCCTCTGGCTTAGATGCTGCTGGTACTGTGTCTGATAATCCTAGTGTTGATACATATCCAATGCCTGGTTTTTCCAAGGAACAATCAAACCAGCTTATGACACTAGTTCAGCAGGGATTGCTCACTTTTGATCCATATGGCAATCCACACCTCTCTGCTTCTGCAAATTTTGCTGGTAAGCTTCTTGATCACAGTGTTGTGCTCAAATCATGTATGATGTCTGAAGTAGGTTCCTTTATCTAGATCATAGACTCTGGAGCCACTGATCATATGACATCACATAAACACCTCCTTTCAAATATTCAGACCCTTCCTATACCTTATCTTGTATCTTTACCTAATGGATATAAGGTTAAGGTGAATTATGTTGGGTCTATGACTCTATTTCCCAACCTAGTACTTGACCATGTCCTCTATGTTCCTAGTTTCCAATACAATCTAATATCTATTCACAAATTATTGTCACAACTTGATGGCTTTGTTCTGTTTACCAAGTATCTATGTGTTATACAGGGCCCTTCCTTGAACAAGCCTCTGGTTCTTGGTAAAGTGGATAAAGGCCTCTACAAGTTGGTTCTGCCTAGCTCTTCAACATCTGTTACATCTTTCTCTCCCACTCCTAATGTTTCGACTGATTGTAATTCTGCATTATCTGATAAGAATGTCCTTCCTGATGTTTCTGATTTTTCTTCTAGTATACATACTGATTCTGCTCATGATGTAACTTTTGATACCATTGTTGTTCCTAATAATACAACATCACCCATTCCTAATACCTGTCCAGTTTTACCTGTTCCTGTGCCTAATGGCAGTATTGTTACTCATGCTAATGCATCACATTTTAACAAATTAGATATGATATGGCATTACAGGTTGGGTCACATTCCTTTTTCAAAAATGAGGACCATACCTGGCCTTAGAAATTTGTCACAGAAACAGTCTTTCCCTTGTCCTGTTTGTCCCTTGGCAAGACAAACCAGGCTGTCTTTCCCTGATAGTAGTATTCAAACCACTAAGCCCTTCCAACTGATTCACATTGACACTTGGGGTCCATATCACACTCCAACCACAAATGGATCCAAGTATTTCTTAACCATTGTAGATGACTTCTCTAGGGCTATTTGGACTTATCTAATGGGAGCTAAAAGCAATGCCTTTGATCTACTAAAATCTTTTATCTTCATGACAGAAAATCAATTTCAATTGCAAGTTAAGATTGTTAGGAGTGACAATGCACTAGAATTAGGCTCCAGTATTGCTGGTTCCACCTTCTTCTCTGACAAAGGCATCCTCCATCAGACCACCTGCCCTCACACTCCACAACAAAATGGGGTGGTAGAGAGGAAGCATAGGCACCTGTTAGAAACTGCTAGGGCCCTTCTTTTCCAGTCTGCCCTCCCCATCAGATTTTGGGGAGATTGTGTCCTTACTGCCGCATATCTAATAAATAGGTTCCCCTCCAGCTTGTTAAATGCCAAAAGTCCTTCTGAAATTCTATATGATAAACAGCCAAATTATTCTTATCTTAAAGCCTTTGGTTTTCTATGCTACTCCACCATTCCCAAACCTCAAAGGGACAAATTTCAGCCCAAAGCCATGCCATGTGTATTTTTTGGTTACCCTTTTGCCAAGAAAGGATATAAGGTATATAGTCTCACTTTCAAACTGACTTTTGTGACCAGGGATGTTGTGTTTCATGAACACATTTTTCCTTTCACTCTTACTTCCAAACCACCTTCATTCACACTGTCCCCTTACCTATTCAGTTGCTTTGATGATCCTTTTCCCCCTACTTCTGTTTCTGCCCAACAACAGCCTCCTCCACCATGTGCCACTAATTCTCATGATTTTCCTCCTCCTCCTTCCCCTGCTCCCAACTTTCCTCCACCTGATCCACATCCTCCTCCACCCACTTTCCCTCATCCTTTTCCTTCTCGAGTTTCTTCCAGACCTCGCACCAGACCTTCTTACCTTGATAGCTATGTTTGCCAGTCCACTTCACAATTTTCTGAGTCTGCTCGATCTTCCCATAGTTCTGGGTCTGTCCCATCTACTTCTAGTCAACTTCATGTGTTTGAGCCTCACACTTACTCTCAGGCAGTCTCAGTCCCTGCCTGGCAAACTGCTATGCAGAAGGAATTTGATGCTTTAGAATTGAATAACACATGGGACATTGTTGAACTTCCACCTGGCAAGAAACCTATTGGATGTAAGTGGGTCTACAAAGTTAAATACAAAGCTGATGGCTCCATAGAGAGGTATAAAGCTAGGCTTGTCGTTAGAGGTGACACACAAGTTGAGGGCATAGACTTCCATGAGACTTTTTCACCTGTTGTTAAGATGTCTACTGTTAAGACTTTAATTTCTGTTGTTGTCAAGAAACATCGGCCTTTATACCAACTAGATGTCAATAATGCCTTTCTCCATGGAGATTTAGATGAGGAAGTGTTTATGAAACCTCCTGGCCTATCTGTTCCATCTTCTTCTACTCAATTGGTCTGTAAGTTGAAAAAGTCTCTCTATGGCCTCAGACAGGCTTCCAGGCAGTGGTATGCCACATTATCTCAGTCCTTTTGTTCAAGAGGTTACTCTCATTCCCTGAATGATTACTCCCTCTTCACCAAAATAACTCATGATTCTGTGGTATGGCTCATAGTGTATGTGGATGACATCATTATAACTGGGACTGATCTACATGAAATTGATTCTCTGAAAGCCTTTCTACATGAGCAGTTCAAAATTAAAGATTTGGGTTCTCTGAATTACTTCTTGGGCATTGAAGTGGTGCACTCTCCTGATGGGGTTCTTTTACACCAAAAGAAATTTATCCATGATTTACTTGTTGATTTTCATGCCATTGACTCCTCTCCGGTAGTTTGTCCTCTTGAAATGCATGTAAAACTCCAGGCTGGTGTTGGAGATGTGTTACCTAAACCAGAGGAATACAGGTGCTTGGTAGGCAAGTTGAATTTTTTAACCAACACTAGGCCTGACATTTGTTTTGCTGTGCAACACTTGAGTCAATTCATGCAGAGACCTTGTGTTCCCCATATGAAAGTTTCCCTACATCTACTTCGATATCTTAAGGGGACCTCTGATGTGGGTATTTTCTTCAACAATACACCTGATTTTTCTCTTAGTATTTTCTGTGATAGTGATTGGGGCTCATGTCTTGATAGCAGGCGATCAGTTTCTGGTTTCTGCATATTGCTGGGTGGCAGTCTGGTTGGTTGGAAGTCCAAGAAACAACCAGTGGTCTCCCTTTTCTCGGCTGAAGCTGAATACAGGTCCATGAGCAAGGCAGTTGATGTGCTCACCTGGTTATCTCGGCTGCTTGTTGATCTTGGACTGTCTGCTCCTTCCTCAGTCCCTCTGTTATGTGACAATCAATCAGCTCTTCACATTTCCAGGAATCCGGTATTCCATGAGAGGACTAAGCACATCGAGCTTGACTGCCATTTTGTCTGAAGCAAACTGGATGATGGGTTGATCGCTCTATCTTACACTTCAAGTGCCACTCAGTTGGCTGATATGTTTACCAAGATTTTGACTGGGTCTACTCACCATTCCCACCTTCTCAAGTTGGGTGTCTTATCACCCTCCAACTTGCGGGGAGATGTTAGAATACGTGATATGGGCTGATCCAACTGATTTGTATTTGTTTAATTTGTATCGGGCTCGGCCCAATTGTAATTATTTACGGGTCACTACTTACATGTGAGCCCAAGTTATTTTTGTGGACAGATTATTCATTTTCCCCTTCTTCTTCAATATGAATGAAAGGCTCTCTCTTTCTCTTCTCTCTCACCGACCCTCAACCCTAATTCTCATTGCCTCGTTTCGTGATAGATTTGGTGATTTAACAGATATATGTGTCTTTCAGATTTTCTACGCTTTCATAGAATCCGCTCATTCCTTTCTGCTTGAGAAGCCTAATGACAGTGCCCACTAGCACTGAAAGAATGTAAACAGGAAATCAACACAATCCTTTTTAGCCTCGGCAAATAGGACTCTACGGGCTTTGGTGTCGACCAAAAGCTTCATGCTCAATTTGGTGTCTTCCCTTATATACACATACAGAACAAGTGGCTGACGATTAAAACAAAAGAAGGAAACAACAAAAAGTTAATAATAAAATGGAATCATCGATTTTTTCGCTTTTAGCCGGGGCACCTCAAATCATCTTGATTAAGATATTTATATCAACTAAAAGCTTGTAAACAGTATTTCAAAAGAAACTAAACAAAGAAATTTTCCGCCATCCTGTTAACATACCTGTGTTACCTAAAACTCCATTTAGAATACAGCTTTCATCTTCTCTTTTTTCCATTGTAAAAACTTAAAGAGCAAAAAAAAAAAAAAAAAAACTTTTTGAAAATAAATTTTTTAGTTTAAAAAGTTTAAAATATATATATATATATATATATATATATATATATATATATTTTAAAATATTTTCTGAAAAAAAAAATATACGAAAATCCATCATGTTTCGTAAAATATCGTTATGTTTTGTAAATAAGAAAAACTATCTATATATTTTGTAATAAAAAGTCTTAAATAGGTACCGTATGTCATTTCTCCTTTTCATTATTCTTTTTGCTGTTACAAGAATTTTTTCAAAAAAGGCCCAGCCCTTTGACAATAGATATGAATCTGTTACTCTGTTTGGGCCAATGAGCTGAGCGAGCTTATCCATTGTCCAAAGGGGTGTTGACTGGTTAGAAGTCATGAAAATCCTTTACCCTCGACCAGAAGGCTCGAGTTTGAATTCTGAAAAAAGGAGACGCCTATAATAACACCTATATATACGATGGAGGAGAACCGACAGACTTCTAGACTTGCAAGTTTTTAAAGAATTACACACGATATCTTAGGCAAATTTAACATCGCAATTGACAACAAATATCAAGTGATTTATAAGACAGAAAACAAATTTGTATGTTGCGCCTCCATTTGGCAAGATATGACATAGTAGATCAAGAGACAAATTTATAAGTAAGGCTAAAACAGACAATGCGTATCATAGGCTTGAACTATAATAGAACATAGTCGTGTAAGGTCTTAGGTCTCCGTAAAGATGTCAACCGGTTCATTGTAACCGGTAACCGGACCGGTTAAACCGGAACCGGTATTAGCGATTAACCGGTTCCGGTTAACCGGATATTAGTTTACCGGTCCGGTTCCAAATTTTTTTTAACCGGAACCGGACCGGTTAAACCGGTTAAAATTAAAAAAAAAAAAAAAAAAAAAGGAAAGAGCCGTTGGGCCTCGGTAATGGACCGTTGGCAACGGTCCATTTGCAAAAATGGTCGTTGCCAAACGGTCATTTTCTTAATTTTTGGCCCCCAATTTTTTTTTTAACACTTTAACCCCTCCCCCACCCCTATATAAACCCTTCTTCATTTTCATTTCAACTCACTCTTCTTCATCTTTCTCTCAAATCTCAATCTCTCAATTATAGTTACTTTGCAATAATTAGCCACAAAGTCTTATTATAGTTTCAACTTTCAATTATTAATTTTGCAATTATAATATTGTTGGTGGAGTTGGTGATTTTGCATCAATCCGAAGTAGCTTTGGTGGATTTCCAATTCTAGCCGCCTTCGCTTTGTTGGAAATTAATCCGGCAATTTGGTACCTTCGTTCCAACTCTATCTTTAATTTTCGCAATTTAATTCTAGCAATTTATTTTTCGAAATTTAATTTACGCAATTTAATTCTAGCAATTTATTTTTTGAAATTTAATTTACGCAATTTAATTCTAGCAATTTAATTTGTTGTAATTTATTTTCTTGTGATTTATTTTCTTGTGATTTATTTGATTGTGATTTAAATTATTTCTATTTAATAATGTCAAAGAGATTAAGACGTGGTGCCGGTAGTAGTAGTCGTACTGTTAGGGGTGCGCTTAATGAAGAAACATTTGTGGAAGAAACACCTAATTTAGGTATTGATGTTGGTGGAAATAATCCACTTTTAGGTCACGAGGCAATGCAACAACATTTTACCGACACTTTTAATGAAGACTTAGATGATGATGATGATGAAACACAACCCCCCGAAAATCCCATAGGAGATACAGGTCCTGCACAATCACATACACAAGACAAACCGCCTAGAACTCGTAAGCCAACAGCTAAAGTTTGGAAATTTATGACTAAGGATAGGGAAAACCAATCAGTTACATGTACCCTATGTGGACAAGTATTTAGTTTTAAGCAAGGAACTGGTAAGGATGGTGGAACGGGTACACTAAATGCTCATATGAGAACCAAACATATGGATGTTTGGGGAGAGCAAACGGGTTCAAATGTGGGGGGATTCAAATGACGATAGACCCACGAACCGGTAGAAATTTTAAGTATGACAAGAAAAAAGAACGCGTAGAAATAGCTAAAATGGTAGCTTATGATTGTTTACCATTTTCCTTTTCCTCGGGTTTGGGGTTTGTTACTTACATTCATCGTTGTTATAACCCGTTATTTGAGGGTATTCCTAGAAGTACTTGTAGAGCCGATGTTATAGATTTGTTTAAAAAATATAGATTTTATTTGCGCCATGTATTTAATTCTTTAAATTGTAATGTTTGTCTTACCGCTGATTTGGGTCTTAGTATTAACCATTTAGATTTTTTTGCTATTACATGTCATTGGGTTGATGACAACTGGGTTATGCAAAAAAGAATTATAGCTTTTTTATACGACGAAGGAAAAGGTCGTCACGATGGAAAAAATTTAGCCGATTCAATGTCTACTATAATGAGATTTTTTAACATTTATAGAAAAACACTTTGTATTGCTTTAGATAATGCTTCTAATAATACAAAGGCAATTGGTCTTTTAAAAAGAGAAATAAACCCTCCTCTAAGAAATATTTTTCATGTAAGATGTAGTTGTCACATTTTAAATTTAATTGTTAAAGATGGTCTTATGCATTTTGATGATTCTGTTCAAAAAGTTAGAAATGCTGTTGCGTTTCTTTTTTGTAATGCTAATAGGGGAAGAATTAGAGATTTTAAGAATGCTTGTGTGGAAAATAACCTTAGACCTAGGAAAATTCAAGTAGAAATTGAGACTAGGTGGAACTACACTTACATTATGCTACAACAAGCATATGAGTATAGGATTCCCATACAACAAGTTCACAACAAATATAATATTGATAGTGAGGATTGGTTAACTTTTAGGCATTGGGAAGATGTTAAAGAATGTATTGAACTCTTAGAAAATTTTTATAATGCAACTCTTGCTTTTTCTAGACAATTCTATCCCACGGTAACCGGAATTTTAGCCTACTTAGCGGAAATAGCTAGAGTTTTACAAGAGTATAAATATAAACCCGATTATCAAGTGGCTATTTTTGAAATGATAATCAACTTTAAGAAGTATTTTTTTCCCATCCCAACTTTATTTATATTGGGTTCCCTTTTAAATCCTTGTTTAAAAGTGTCTTATACTAAAAATTTGGTTAGTCAAATTTATACATTTTTAGAAATTGAAGAGGGAGTTCAACCATCTTTAGCTGAAGCCGATCTCGCTATTGATGATGAGTTTAGAAAAGTTTTTACTCATTATTCTAGTTTGGAAGAACGTGCTACACCCGTTGCTCCACGCCCTACTACTTCTCAGAGTAGCAAAAAGGGCTTGTCGGGTTTAAAAGTTTTACATTCACAGCCAACTTCTTCTTCTACTGCAAACTTTGATGAATTTAACTTTTATTTGATGCAGCCAAATGTGGATATCAAGGATGACTTGGACGTCTTAGCATGGTGGAAGAAGTACAAGGCAAGCTATCCGGTACTTTCAAGAATGGCTCGAGATATCCTTACGGTTCAAGTATCAACCGTGGCTTCGGAGAGCGCATTTAGCCAAGGAAGACAACAAATTGGAGACCATAGACATTCATTATCCGGCTTTAGCTTGCAAGTACTAGTGTGCATTCAAGATTGGATTAGATCGGAGCGACGCAACCAAAACTCAGAAGCAGAGCAAGGCGAAGAGGAAGAAATTGAAGATTTGATAGCTAGTGGACCGGACCAAATGGAAGACTTTGAAGATATTTCCATGACCGAATATGATGTGGGGGAAATTAACGAAATGGTTCAAAATTGGTGATTTTATTATTCTACTATTTTTGTATAACTCATGTATTATATGCAAGTTAAAAAAAAATACAACTTGCAAATAAATGTTATCCAAGAATGAATAAAATATATGGCTCATTGAGCTTTCTTCTATTTACTTGTGTTCATATTTTTACTTTTATTAAGTTAGGAATATAAGTATATATATAGTATATAAGTAAGTATATATAGTATATATAGTATATAAGTAAGTATATATAGTATACAAGTATATATAGTATATAAGTAAGTATATAGTATATATACTATATATATTAAGTTATACACATATATAAGTAGATATAGTATATAAGTATATATATTATATAAATATATATATAGTATATATATTAAGTATATATTGTATATATAGTAGATATGTATATATAAGTATATAGAGTATATAGTACATATATATAAGTACATATAGTATATATATATTAAGTTATACATATATATAAGTATATGTAAGTTATACATATATATGTGTACGAAAAACACTATTCTGTATTGCTGACTTGTTGTTAGGCTGTTAGTCAGTAAATATTTAAACTTTAATTATAAAGTTGTATAACATATGTAAATATACCTACAATATACAAATAAATACTATAATATATATATATATATAATACAAAAAACAAAAACAAAAAATATTTTAACCAATCCAAACCGGACCGGTTCCGGTTTGGACTTTAAAACCGGTTAACCGGAACCGGTTAGGCGGTTCCGGTTTTGGTTAGGGAACCGGAACCGGCCGGTTTCCTAACCGGTTCCCGGTCCGGTTCCGGTTGGAACCGGTTGACAGGCCTAGGTCTCCGTGATGTACCGTGCATTGGAATATTCTTTTATTCTGTAATGGAGACAAGCAGAATTTCATAGTGAAGTGTGCATTCTGGTGAAGTACGTACGATGTTCATTTAGGAGAAGCAGCAGCACCAATATATTCTGTTTTACAATATAGTACTCCGTAGTACTATATAATATAAGGTTAAAAGTGTACAAAGGAGCTCGTGATCAGCACATTTTAGTTTCTTTGTAAATTCCAAAATATTGCATGTTAAAATGTGAAACTGAAAGCTTTGTCTTAAGTTATGGGCCTTTCCCTCCCATTTGTACTGAAGCAAGTCTCATCAATGCCCAAAGGAAGTTACTGTTACCTCCCATCCATATTAATATCTGCTTTAACATGTCTGCACAATATTTGTTTAAACTACACTTTAGCTAGGCATACATAGTTCGGGCAAAATCAAAATCCAAACTGAAGTTCAAATATTTTGAATTTTCGAATCAAGGATTAAATTCTGGATTTAACTTTTAAAATTTTCGAATTTCAAATTGGATTTTTTATTTGTGACTGAATTTTTGGATATTCGAAAATCGAAATTTTTATACCTTTTTATTTATCTCTAACGATTAGGCATAGTTAAACTATATACCTAATATAAAGTCCAATACCCTACTAAATCAATCAATATACCTTATTAGGCTAATATATAGTGCAAACTGAGATGTTTTTGACCGTATTTTTATTGTCATTTGAAGAGCTGTGATATTGGTTCGCCACGAATTACTGATGCCTGAGAAGATTCTATTGCTATTTCACGAGGCAATCAACATCGATGTATATTGAAAAGTATTAATTGATGTTTAAATCGTATAGAGTTTATAAGGATTGAACAGTGATTGACTTGAATATGAACCATTAGTAGTATGATTTATTTAGACATAGTTTTACTTTAGTTAGATTAGGAATTTCCTTGATGGTTTCATTGCTTGAATGGACATTTTATTTGGATGACTGTGGTGAGCATGAGAAACTATTAAAGCACTTGACATGAATACTATATTAGGACGCTCATAAGAAGAAGAAACTCAATTTACAGATTCAAAACCAAAAATCTAAAACAACCAAACCGATTAATCCAAAACCGAATTAATCCAATCCAAAATTATTTGAATCGGGTTTTGATTTTAGTTTCTTCAATCCGAAAACTAAAAGTTCAAATCCAAATTTTCATATCCAATCCGAACGCCAGCCTTTCAAGTAGTCGAACTACATCGAGATCATATGTACAAATTAAAGGGAATATAATTCACCACAAAAAGCAAGTGCAATTTGGATATTTATGCGTGTAGCGGCGAATTTAATTAAAATGCCGTAATATGCCGTTAGAATCAGCCGTAGTATGCGGTGATTAACATAATCAAGAGGTATCGTACAAGTTCATTTGAAGGTCTAGCTCCTAGGGAGTCCTTTTTGGGCTGGGGCTGGAACGGGAAATGGGGATTGCCCTTAGCCTTTTTAACTATGCATGTGTACTTGTTTAAGTTTATCTATAATAATTATCTTAACACAAAGTACACTTAAGGGGCCAGAAAATGAGGTCTTTGACTAGACGAGGGAGTGATGTGAAGTGAGCAACATAATGTCATATTATTGCACCTATCTATACGCCAATTTTCTTGGGGAAATGACTAACCAATAACGCCTAAATTGAAGAAGATGCAATAGAGACGAATTCAGAATTAGCGTCAGTAAATTTAAAATTACTGTGATGTTAATATATGTATACATTTTAAATTTGCTTTTGCGTATATATAATTTATGCTGAAAATAATAAATTCAATTGAATCCACGAATGTGTGCCGGAGACATAGAGAGGTCTCTTTCATACGAATTATTGGGCAGTTTGCCTGACAATTTGCACATCATGCTGCGTGCATACCCGTGACTAACCGCATCTCGTGCCTTAAGATCTTAGCTTATGGACAAAACAATATATACTCCAACTAAGCTTCACGGGAGCCTCTTCTATTCATCATACTTTAATTTCACACTCAAAATATTACTCTTTGTCCCTTCAATCTTTTTGTCATTATTCTACTCACAATTTTTTTGGTAGAGAGCACTTTCTCCCATAATGAATTTTACGTGGCGTGGAATCAGGTCCAAAGCGAATAGCAGCACCGGTGGAACACTAAAAACGAAAGGCTAACATAACAGACATTTGTTAAATATAAAAGTTAATCATGTCCCATAAATTCTGAGACGTACTTTTTGAACTCTTCTACCCAGTAGAGCTTTAAAATTTTTGTTCTATAACTCCTTAGGTACGACTGTACGTCATGAATGACTCAACATCAATCAAGCTCGTGAATCATTCTAGAATCATATATAGAACTGGTAACTATAATAGAAAACTGGTGATATTCAAAGTTTAAAATCTACGTACTCTAATTAATTTGAGGTCATATTACTACAATAATATTTACTTAAAAATTGTGCTTCTTCTTAATTATGCAAGTTCTTGAAAGCTTTAAAGTAAAAAAGTAGTATTAATGTGAAAAATCATGTAACAAGCCAGGACAATGAAAATTGATATGGAAAATTCTGAGGACTTGAATGGCAAGATTGGTTGTCATCTTTTATGCAGTTTTAGTTTATGCTGCAAATATTGACATCTCTTTAGTCCTTTTTGGATCATAGCTAGCTACCTACTATACAATTATCCTAAAATTTATCCAAAAAAAAAAAGATTCACGTGAAAATTTAATTTTGATTTCCACCAATAATTTCACACCTATTTGGATCTATATATACATGTTAATTTCACCACCCTATTGTCATTATCATTCACCAAACTTAAAGAGTTATGGCCTTATCCAATATAGCAGCTACTTATTTCCTCTTCATAATTCTTTTAATTTCTACAAGAGCTTTTGCTTCTGATTCCTGTGCTTCTAATTCCAAAGGCAATTCAGACCTTTCAGTCATTCACATTTATGGCAAATGCTCACCTTTTAACCCACCAAAACCTTCTTCTTCATGGATCAATACTGTTATCAACATGGCCTCTAAAGACCCACAAAGGCTCTCTTATTTATCCAGCTTAGTTGCATCCAAAAAGCCCACTGTTGTGCCAATTGCTCCAGGGCAACAACTCTTCAATATAGGTAATTTATGTAAATATTTTACAGTGTTCTCAAGGGTAGCTTAGTCTTTTCAATATATCTATTAATGTATTCATTGTTACTTCTATTGTCTATTCCAAAAGTGTTAGTAACTCTAATTAATTCCAATATTTCACATTGCATTGATTCAAAAAGGTGTTTTAATACACTATATACATCTTTAAGGCGTTTAGACATCATCAATTGAGTGATATTCGAAAAAACGTAATATTTGATGTTGAAGTTAATATATTTGAAAGTTGAAGTTGTGTTTGGACATGCATTTCACTTGTAAAAAAAATTAATAGAAATTTTGTGAGATGACCAATTTTTCTAATTTGAAAAACTCATCTTCAAAAACTAATGAAAAATTATTAAATGTATAACCAAACGACATTTTGATTTTTTTTCTTGTTTTTTTTTTTTTAAAAGAGAAAAACAATCCATGTTCGAAGGGGCCTTTACAACAAGATTCCGTGTCTCTCTCACTTTTTAAACCTGATGCCAAGTCAAACAAAGATTCATAAATTGAAACGGAGGGAATATAAAATATATATACTTCATTGTATACATTTTATTCACATCATCCATGCTATACATTGTTACAGGTAACTATGTGGTTCGGGTCAAGATGGGTACTCCGGGTCAACAGATGTACATGGTCTTGGACACAAGTAATGATGCTGCATGGGTACCATGTAGTGGTTGTGTTGGGTGCTCATCAAATACTTTGTTTGCCCCAACAACTTCCTCTTCTTACGGGTCAGTAGACTGCTTCCTACCCGAATGTACTCAAGTACGTGGAAGTCTCTCTTGCCCGACTACCGGGTCGGGTTCCGGGTCAAGTGCTTGCTTCTTTAACCAATCGTACGGTGGAGATTCGTCCTTTTGCGCCACGCTGTCACGCGACTCACTTGGACTAGCCAATGACGTTATTCCGAATTATGCTTTCGGGTGCATTAGTTCCGTGTCCGGGAACTCAATTCCGCCCCAAGGGTTGTTGGGCTTGGGCCGGGGATCCATGTCATTAATGTCACAATCCGGATCTCTGTATTCGGGCGTATTCTCATATTGTTTGCCTAGTTTTAAATCATATTATTTCTCTGGATCACTCAAGCTTGGGCCCGTGGGCCAGCCCAAGAACATTAAAACCACGCCATTACTCAAGAACCCGCGTAGACCATCTCTGTACTACGTGAACTTGACAAGTGTCAGTGTGGGAAAAGTTCAAGTTCCCATAGTCCCGGAACACCTTTGTTTTGACCCGAATACAGGTGCGGGCACCGTCATCGATTCGGGTACGGTCATAACCCGATTCGTCCAACCGGCTTACGAGGCAATTAGGGATGAGTTTAGAAAACAAGTGAAAGGGCCATTTAGGTCATTAGGTGCATTTGACACATGTTTCACATCACCAAATGAAGCAGGGGCACCAGCTATCACATTGCACTTTGAGGGAATGGATTTGAAATTGCCAATGGAAAACACTTTGATACATAGCAGTGCAACTCCCTTAGCATGTTTGGCAATTGCAGCAGCACCAAATAATGTTAACTCAGTGTTAAATGTGATAGCCAATTTGCAGCAACAAAATCTCAGGATCATGTTTGACACTGCTAATTCGCGCGTGGGAATTGCTCGTGAAGTTTGTAACTAGATTACAAATTACAATGTTCCTTTTATTATTAAGTCTCTGTTTTCCTTTTATGTGTTGTTTTGGAGAGAAAATTCACTCTTCAATTTATCTGAAATAGATCCGGTTATAAAGTTAATTGTTTATAAATTAAAAAACGTGTCATTTCCGTTTTTGAATGGCCTAAAAGGAAGCGTGTCACATAAATTACAATGAAAGCAGTATTTGATTAAATTATCCTTTTATCTTTCCCTAAATTTTTGGGTAAGGTCTGCATACATTCTACTCTCTCCAGACCTCATCTATGAAATTATAATGGCTATGTTGTTGTTATTATTGTTGTTGTTGTTATTGTTATCTTTCCTTGAATAAATAATAATTGTTGATAGACTTTATAGAGAATTATATAGACCATTTATCAGATAGATTTTTAAAAGAATAATTAACGCCTTATTAATTTTTAAAGTAATATCTATTTTAGACTAAAATTATTTAACTAAAACAACATTTAAAATGATCCGAAGATGCATTAACCAACAACTTAGAACTTTGTATTTCTAAGTTATAGCACTATTTTTGGATAAAATTCATAAATAGACATTTTTAGCCTCGTAATTGAAAAATAATTACTAGCAGTTCCACAAGTGAAACTCCTATACAATATCCTGGAGTTTTACCAGTAAATTTTGAAACTCTGTGATAATTACTATTTTTTAAAGACAGAACTGAAAAGAGGTCGATAGATGCTATTTCTACCACTATCTTCTAATTGGGCAGGTAAATGGACTCGGACCAGGTCTTGCATTTGGGCCTGCACTAGACTGAAACTGTGGCCCGATTCAAGTCCTATTTTTTCTGGCCCAATTTGGTTGGGCTACATATCTAAAGTTATAGCACTGAAGACCTCAAAGCTAACAACTACATACCTTGGTTGATCTTCAAGTCGTTGCAATACAGTTTGTTATAGCCTGTTTAGCCAAGTTTATTTTTTTCTAAAAGTACTTATTTTTTTAATAAGTGCTTATATAAAAAAAAACTGAGGTGTTTGACCAAGCTTTTAAGAGAAAATAAGTGCTTCTCGGAAGTAGTAAAAGCAGTTTTTCAGAAGATAAAAAATTAGCTTTTGTCCAAAAGCATTTTTTTGAAAAGTACTTTTGAGAAAAATACACTTAGAATTATTTTTTAAAAGCTTGGCCAAACACTAATTGTTGCTCAAAAGTGCTTTTTAAATTAATTGGTCAAACACGAACTGATTTTCGACAAAAACACTTTTTTGAGAAGTACATTTAAAAAAAAAAAAAATTTTTAAAATAAGCTGATTTTAAAAGATTGTCCAAACAGATTATTAGTATTAATATGTAAATAGTACATAAATAGGTATCTTTTAATTTTTTTGGACATCTTGTAAAATTTGACTCCTTCCCAGATAACACCAAGAAGTTAATATGTGGAGTAGTAAAACTTATCTTTTCAATCATGACGTCTGTGATAGTTCAAATGTACCAAAATAATATGATACTTCAAGTCTTCAACTTCAACATGTCTCCATGAATTGTCTATCTATTTTTCTCACAAATATCAACCACTAATTAGACTAGATCTGGCCATATTCCTAAGTGGAAAATGACAATTAGCCAATACAACTTATTTGGATGGTTGTATGTATAGTTCATAATATGCCATACTATATTGTATCATTTTAATAAATACAATAGTTGAATAGATGGTAAGTTTTTGTTATTCCATAATGTCATGCACCAGTAATTACTCTAAAGAATAAACATATAATATTACAAAAAAAAAAAAAAGTATTAGAGGGTAATGGTAAAAATGAATTATCAAATAATAAGGACAAAATAAATATAGAATATGATAGCAACGCGACCGCACCAAATCGGTTGTTTCATAAAATCATATTTTTCATCGTTATATAACAATAAATTTAATAATATGATACAATAAAATTTAAGTAATAAGAAAAAAAAAAATTATACTTGAAGTAGTTCTATGAGCTTTTCTTGTTCAAAGTTGCACACTTTATATATGGGGGAAAAGAATAATAATGAAATTATTGGGACCCAAATTTCATAATTAGATCTGAGGAAATCAATCTCCTCGAAATCCTAATCTCAAAATTATGCATTTAAATATTGATATATGTTACTGTCTTCTTTCTACAAGCATAAATTAATCTTGAATATTTGTTCCACTACTTTGTTCATGATTGCAATCTTATTATATAATATTACCGCGCTATAACTTGTCTAAAGCGGTCAAATTGTTAGAAGTGGGAATTCACTTATGATAACGTTATTACTTGAGAAAAATATATATATATAAAGGATTAATGTTCCAAAGTGAAACCGAAAAATAATTAAATTGGAAAGAATATATATACTAACAACTTTATGCCCTTAAAATTTATATGATCTCTTTAATATTAGTGTCTAAGAATGTAAAAGTCTTTCAATTGTTGGAGAGTCCAAGTCTCTTTTAAATTGAATTATCCTTTCTAATTATGACTTCTAATCCTAATCTGTTTCTATTCCGTCAGTTAGTTATTAAAAAGAGTCCCAATTTGCTTCACGTTGGGTTACTAATCCTATTTAGTCCAGAAGTGGTTTTCAACTAATGTTAAGGATTTAAATATTTGCCTATAAAGAATTATTAAGAGACACAAGTTGTTTTCCGGCGTCCATTAGTTGGAAAATACAAAAGGAGTCAAGGTAGTTTTTCTAGCCACTGTACATGTTGTTCTAAAACTTCAATATTTTTGTGTCGTGCTTCCCGATTAATTGGCTCTTGTCATTGATCTTCGAAATTTTCCTATCCTGGACGTTGAACTTTTTATGATTCTAGGTGCACCAACTAAACTTTTTTGCAGAGATGATTGTTTTCGTTCTTGATCAGATGATTTTATTTTAATTATTATCCTCTAAGTTTACTTGGCATCCCAAGAATTGATAAACCAACCGATATTGTGATTGAATATATTCTATTGTTCCGTTATGATCTAGTTTTCAATTTTGTAGAGTATTAAGTCTTCGGGTTATAGGGGAGTTCCATTCAAAGTCTTTAAAGTTGAATGGTTAGAGATAATTGGGTGTATTCATGTGTTTAAAGTCTATATATATATACGATTTTTTCGTACATGCCGAAATCATATGCTATCTATATTCATATACCAAGATAGTGGCTAAATTTGTAATTCTAACATGCATTATTGTACATTATATTGTTTTTTCCATATATTTTTTTTTTAACCTTTGTTTATTGCATTATTGGACTATTATCACCGAACTATTCAAGAGAAGACGTTATGAAAGAAGATACACTACATGTGCCAAAGATACACTACATATGCAATAAAGTTATTAAAACTTTAATTTGTTGGAGAATCTACTAAATGCAAACTTGTAGAATAAGTAGATTCTCTATTTGAATTGATAGCTAGGCAAAGAGTTTTTCATATGCCCTCGGGAGTAGCATAGGTAAAATAGCTTCGGAGTGGTAAAAACATCACTAAAAGAAAGATTATTAATAAGGGCTCCATAAATGAAAGTTTCGCTTTTATAA
Organism: Lycium barbarum; assembly: GCF_019175385.1. Lineage (NCBI taxonomy): Eukaryota > Viridiplantae > Streptophyta > Magnoliopsida > Solanales > Solanaceae > Lycium > Lycium barbarum. The sequence goes on along the minus strand of NC_083343.1, from coordinate 120,261,279 downwards.
ATTATATTTCTTAATATCCATGCTCAGTTAAGCTTCTTTAAAATCAAAAACAAATAAGGTGAAATAATTTTTAACAATTCAAGCGTAACGAGAGATATATATAACAAATAACCAAACCGATTGATACCGAACAAATCTCATCTTCCAAAATACTCCAAAGAAAATCATATAAATCCGATATACAAAATAATTTCCATAATAATTATGTAGTTCTTGATTAAACGCTGCGAATACCCATGACATATCAAGAAATCAAAAAGCAAACAGTAATTAGGGTTTACCCATTTTGACATGTCTTTTTCAGCCCATAATTTTAGAGTATACAAGCCTCAATTTTTCATGTAATCGAGCTTAAGTCTACCAAAGGATTTTTTGTTGGAATGGATGCGAGTTGTAAAAGCATTTTGCTCCATAATAATTCTATTCACAAGGAGCTCCTTAATTCACGGAAATATATTTTTCATTTCGTTTCTATTTCGCTTGAATTATTTGTGTTGCTATTCATATTATAACGTTTTCTTTACATAGATAGACAACTTAACTTGATCTCAACAGGCAACTAAACATTCTAAATTAAAGAATGCACATCTAGACACCTCAACTTGTGTCCATTATGTTAGTTGAACACTTCAACTTATAAAATCATCATATAGACACCTTCAAAATTTATGTGTCACGTCAACTTCGTGACCGAAAGTAATTTAATTAATAATACTTGTTTTCCAATAATAGCATTAAATAGTTAAAAAAGTAAATAAAAATAATTTAGTAACCTATAGATTGCACATACTCTCTCAATTTCAATTTATTTGCCTTACTGTTCTTTTTTGGTCTGTTTAAAAAAGAATGTTTCTTCCTAATTTGATAACTCTATAATTCCAACAATTCACGTGCGTGTCAAGACCATAAAATTAAATTAAAAGACATTTTGAGACATTATATACATATCTTTAGAGTAAGACTACAAAATTTAAAAGTTTCTTTATTTTCTTAAATTCCATGCTAGTTAAACCACGACAAACAAATTTATACATATTTTCTTACTCCATCCGTCTCAAATTATCTGTCATTTTTTTATTTTACACATCCCTTAAGAAATATTAATTAGAAGGGGTGTTTGACTAGCTTTACCTTGTATTTGACTAGCGTTACCTTTATTTATGTCTAGATTATAATGTCTCTCCATTAATGTTTACTCTATTTTTGTCATCTCTATTAATGACAAAATTCTGCTAAGGTAAAAATGAGGAAAAAATTAATTAATTGTGTTTTAAACTTCTAAAATAACAAATAATTTGAAATAACTATTTTTAACAACTACGATAAATAATTTGAGACGGAAAGTACTAATAAACATGCTAAAAGCCAAAAGACAGGTAAAATGAGGGTGAGGGAGTATATGAGAATTGGGGGAATTTAATTAATTAATTACAATGGGTGAGAGAGAATTGGATTACGAGAACATGAATGGATGCGAGTTGTAGATGCACTTTGCTCCAAATATTCGGTAGAGAATTATTAAGCACTAACTATTTTGCTTTTGGAAAAGTAACCTTCTTTCCTTCTGTACAAAGAAAAATAGGATAATTAGTGCTTTTACTTTATTGTTATCTTTAATTACAATGAAGTCAAGTCATTGATGATTAAGAATTGCTTGCTTGGATATTATCTTACTTTTACATATTTAGCATATTTATTGTTTCAAACAAACGAGGCTCACAATTTGTTGAGTCAAGTTTCAGTTTTTATCTATTTTATTTTTATTATTTTTATTAGTAGTGTGTTGAAGACTGAAACATTTTGCTGGATGAAGACTTTTTCGATTTTTGCGGAAAATTAAACTAGAAAAAGCTTTTCAAGGCAATGGGTCTTTTATTGAGGAGATTATCGAAAGTGATTGATTAATAATACTTATTTTCCAATAATAGCATTAAATAGTTAAAAAAAGTAAATGAAAATAATTTAGTAAAAATAGATTGCACATGCTCCCTCAATTTCAATTTGTTCATCTTATTAGTGTTCTTTTCGGTCTGTTTAAAAAAGAATGTTTCTTTCCTAATTTGATAACTCTATAATTCTAAACAATCCACGTGGAATGTTCAAGGCCACAAAATTAAAAGACATTTTGGTACATAATATACATATCTTTAGTTTAAGACAATAAAATTTAAAAATTTCTTATGCCACATTAAGTTGTCTATCAATATATTAAGCCTTTTTCTTTATATTCAAAAGTATCATATAAATTGGAAATCACGAGACACAGTGGGGACGAGTTGAGGAAGCCACATTAAGTTGTCTATCTATATATTAGGCCTTTTTCTTTATATTCGAAAGTGTGACATAAATCGAAAATGTTGTAGAGCAACTATTCTTTCTTTGCCTCTACCAAGTTCTACTGAAGAAACGCAGTTCCCATTAGTTGTCAAATGTCGGTAAGAAACGCAGTTCCCATTAGTTGTAATATGTACTTGGCAATGTATGTCATATATTTATTTAAAAAACGTCAAAAACTGATAAAATTAATAAAAGAAGAACCGATGAGAAGATGATTTAATTGATTTGATTTAATTTGGTTCTAATATTTAAAAAATCGACTCAATTGATTTGGTTTCATTTTAAGAAAAAAACGTCCCTAAACCTAACCATAAACACCCTGCAATGGGGTGTACAATGACACAATCATTAGACAAGTATATTAGGAGTCCTTTTTTTAAGTGAAATAAAGTCACTTACACGGTAGTTGAAATGAATTATTTGGCATGTCATATTTTCTAAGAGGAAAAAAACTCATATTCATTATGGGGCTTGGAATATTTTAGTCTTTTTATATATAAAGCATTAAATATTCTTTATGTTTGAGAAATTTTGATATCTTTGATCCTTGGCTAAACAAAACCTTAAATAGTAACAGAAAAAAGCCGAGAAAATGATGAAAATGGCCCTTAGTATATAAAGGTTGGTTTTATTTTGATCCTTTATATATAGAGATAATGGTAAAAAAAAATATACTTTAAGTATCACTTTTTTGTGAATTTTCCACTTGAACTATCAGGTGATTACATTTTATACCTAAACTATTACCAATTATTTATCAAAACATACCTGAACTATCAAATGTTTATTTTTCCTACTTAAACTATCACCAATTATTTATCAAAATAATATGCTGTTTGATGAACATGTTTTAAGCTAATTGCATGTCATCCTAAGATCGCTCAATTAGTTGAGAAAGCACAACAAAAAAACTATATCAAAATTCAAAATGTAATAGACGATATGGAAGAAGAAACGTCTCTCTTTGGACAACATAGACAAAGGGCTGCCTTATGGGCCCTTCAATTGAATCATTTTTATGGGACAACTACGTATATATATATCTTAAGGAGAAATATTTACAAAACGTGACGATAGTTTTATATTTACAAAACATAACATTACAAACCATATACAAAACATGCTTTAAAAAAAAAAAAAAAAATTTAAATTAATTTTTTTAAAATATTTTTTTCGCTCAAAAATTTATATATGAAAGTTGTATGAAATGTGTATATCTCGCTCAAGGCTTAAAAAGTTCGCTCAAAATTTAGTGTATGAAAATGGTATGAAAAATGTATGAAATGTGTATATCTCGTTCAAGGCTTAAAAAATACGCTCAAAATTGTGTGTATGAAAAAAATATAAAATTTGTATCTCGCTCAAGTCTAAAAATTTCGCTCACATTTTCGTGTATAAAGTTCATGTTAGATTTCTCTAAAATTAATACAACTACAATAACATTGTATACAACTTTGATACAACATTCAAGACTTAATATAATCGCTCAAATTTTTGTGTATGAAATGTGTATATCTTGCTCAAGACTTAAAAAGTTCGCTCAAATTTATGTATGAAGAACGTATGAAATGTGTATATTTCGATCAAAGGCTTAAACATTACGCTCAAAATTTTATGCATGAGAATGGTATGAAATGTGTATATCTCGCTCAAGACTTAGAATTTCATTCACATTCATATAAAGTTCATACTAGGTTTCTGAAAAATTAATACAACAACAACAACATTGTAATAACTTTCATACAATATTCAAGGTTTAAAGTTTTCGCTCACAATTTTATTTATGAAAATTATATTAAAAATTTCGCTCACACATACACATTTCATACATTTTTCATACACAAAATTTGAGGTAATTTTTTAAGCCTTTGAGCAAAGAAAAAATTATTTTTTAAATAATTATTTTAAAAAAATATATAATTTCTGGAAAAAAAATAAAAAAAAAACGAAAAATATATGAAAATCCGTCATGTTTCGTAATATATCGCTATGTTTTGTAAATAAGGAAAACTATCGTCACGTTTCGTAAATATTTCTCCTTAACATGTATATATACGTAGTTTCCCTTTTTTGATTAATTCAGGAAATCAAACACGCTTCTTAGAATTAGAACCATGGAGGGGCCTCAAAACTTCTAGCAGCTTGTTTGGATGGTTGTTACCTATTGTATTATGTTGATATTTTAAATACAATATTTGTTTTGATTGTTACTTAAATTTTGTGAAGAAAAATAATTTATTGATAGACTCTATGAATCTCTATAATATCTTTTATTCTCTCTTGTTATGAAAATAGCTAGTAGCACCTCTATTTATAATAGTATGAAACATACTTTAACTCAAACAAGGAAAACATGTTCCTATATTAATTTGACTATAAATACAAGCTAGATTTGAATTAAGATATCAAATCTTCATCAAATTTGATTTCCTACAACTTTGAATTATTATCTCCAACATTCTCCCGTAATTCAAAGTTGTATATCCAATTTTTGATCCACTTGTTACGATCTTCTAATTGTTGAAGCACTTGTTTCCAATCCATCAATAGTTGAAGCACTTTCTCTTCAACCGTCACCCACCATCTTCCAATCTGTTGAAGCACTTTCTCTTCAACCTTCACATTCGTTGGAGCACTCTCTCCGACCTTCCAATTTGTTGATGCACTTTCTCATCAACCTTCAATTATTGAAGCACTTTCTCTTCAACCTTCAATAGTTGGATCACTGTCTCTCCAACATTCCAATTTTGTTGATGCACTTTCTCATCAACCTTCAATTGTTCAAGCACTTTCTCTTCAACCTTCACAATCGTTGGAACACTTTCTCTCCAACATTCCAATTTGTTGATGCACTTTCTCATCAACCTTCAGTTGTTCATGCACTTTCTCTTCAACCTTCATAATTGTTGGAGCACCATCTCTCTAACATTCCAATTTGTTGATGCACTTTCTCATCAACTTTCAATTGTTGAAGCACTTTCTCCTCAACTTTCACAATCGTTGGAGCACTTTCTCTCCAACATTCCAATTTGTTGATGCATTTTCTCATCAACCTTCAATTTTGTTGATTTTTTAACCCACTTCTCCAACTTTTAGAGAAGAAGGTTCCTTCCTATTGTGCATATTTTCTTGCACCACTTTAAATTTGCAATGTTTTTGTTAGTCCTTCTCAGCATGATTGTTTTTCATGCATATAATTGGCTCGACGTTTGCCAACATAATCATCATTGGCCAGACGGGCGACACACATTGACTAGTGCGACCCGCCGGCAGCGGAAGCTATTTGATTCTTTACCAGGATCGCAGAAGCCCTTAATCCAATTTGAAGGAAAATATTGTATTCATAAACTCATAAATCTTTGAATGTGCTCTACAATATCCACAATCTCTTGTTATGAAAATAGCTAGTAACACCCCTATTTATAATAGTATGAAACTTATTTTAACTCAACCAGAAAAACTTGTTCCTATATTACTTTGACTATAAATACTAGCTAGATATGAATTAAGATACTAAATCCTAATCAAACTTGGTTTCCTATAACTTTGAATTATTATTTCCAACATTTTCTTGTATCGTATCATTAAATCTAGCGTTATGTAACGACAGGAAGTCAAATTTTATGTAACGACTGATTTGGTATTATCACATCGTTACCTTATTTTCTTTTTCATTTTGTATTTACTTAATTTAATTATATAATAACCATATTGTATCCTTTATCCTACTTTTTTATGATAGCTCTGTACCTTACCCTACTTTTCTTATAGGTTTATGCTTGAAATTGTTGATGTCTAACATTATATAACGACAAGAAATGATACGATCTATCTAAATGTTATATTCATCAAAACAAAATTGTACAATAAAATACAACACAATACGATATATTAATACATCATGAAATAATACGTAACAACCATCCAAACAAAGTGTAAGGGATTGGACAATCATCTTGCTAGCCCTGAATATCTTTTTCTGGACAACAGCATGATAACGGGGCAAATCCTGACTTTCCTATCCGTCTATCTCTTTTTCAATGATATAGGCTACGGAGAATGAATTTCTTACTACTCCCTCCGTTTTAAATTATGTGGCATCATTTTCTTTATAATCTGTTTCAAATTAAAACGAAAGTCAGTTTTCTAAATTTGAAAACTAATTTAATCACTTTTCAATTTATCCTTAATGAGAAGTTTTTATAGCTACAAAATTTTTATGAAATAATTATAATCACAAATTTCAAAAGTCTCACATTTTTATCAAAACGCCGCGTTAATTTATCAGACATCAATTGAATACCACTATCTTTTTTAACAAAACAAGTTTTCGCGCGTGCCAATCTTCCAACTGGATAAAACACGCGCAAAAGTTTCAGAAGCTTATTATATAGCCGTAAACATTATTTAACCTTCCCTTATCTCTTAACTTTTTCAATTTGTTGGTAATGATGACATACAATATTGATATGCCTTCCCACTAAAATGTAATAGTGGACGGGGCATAAAAACACTATCAAAGCTTAGTTTAAAAAAATAACCCTGTTTTAAAACCAGAAAATTCTGATAGGGTGCAAGGAAGAAAAAGCCCTTTGATTTCGTGGTGCTCCGGAAAAGATTTCCACTTGCTGTTAAGATGTTGTGATCCTGTATGTCCCACATTGGCTGAATGTGGAATTGGTGTGGGACTTAAATAAACTTTATCCCTCCTCAATAGTTAATTTTGGGGGTGTGAATTAGGTCCAAAGTTGTTACATGCTATCAGAGCCAATCGTTTGGCGCATGGGCCAAAGCTCGGAGTGGTGGTATGCGTGCCAAGAGTAGTGTCCTGGACTCGAGAGGGGTGCCAGCTATGACCAACTGAGCCGTGTCCCACATCGGCTTGTGAGACTTAAATAAACTTAGGCTCTTCCATCCCAATAGCTAGTTTTTGGGTGTGAGTTACGCCAAGATTGTTACATAAGAATTAAAAATCATGAGAGTATGAAATGTAGTCTCTACATAGTTTTGGACAATCCCTACCTTGTGATTCAGTCTTTACAATCGAATTAAGTCCAACGTCTATTTTTCTTGACATGGCGTTAGATTAGCGCTTCGAATATCTAGGTGCACAACAAATGCCAGAGCAACTGAGCCGACAAAAAACTGTCCAGGGCAGCTTGGTATCCACTGTACAGGCCATTGGGATTGCTTATATTGGTAAAAACAATATTTTCTATATTGGAACAAGTAGCGCTTCAAATTATTGTCAAATTTATAACCTGTGGTTCTGGATAATACGTATTTATAAGGGCAGCTTGGTATCCACTGTACAGGCCATTGGGATTGCTTATATTGGTAAAAACAATATTTTCTATATTGGAACAAGTAGCGCTTCAAATTATTGAGCTATTTGGCCTCGCGCGAAGCGTGGCCAAATAAAAAAAGTTCTGACTCTTCACTGTTGTTTTTCTCCTTTAAATTTCTCTTTCCTAAGACTTCCCATGTGGGCTTTTGGATTGGTTTATATTGATATTATAGTAATTTTCTTGTGAATCTGCTTTTTGCTCCTTTATTAAATTAATTTTTACTCCTCCATTTGAATGTCACGCAGGGTCAAATTGCATAAAATATTAACCAATATTTCTCAAGAAAATTCACTATATCGAAGGAGAATTAAAATTTATAGTATTTTTCATATACTTTTTGAAAATTTAAATTTTTATTTTAAACTATTAAATTAATCTAATCCAATTTAGCTTTGAAGATTAGTCAAATTGCCTTTTGAAAAACGAAACGTGAGCAATATTTTAGAACACAAGGAATATAGTATTTGCCCTTATACGTTCAGGTAAAATTAACACAACTTTGGGGCCAAATTTTCTTTTTACAACTGGAACATTTATTAGGTCTTAATATATCTTTTATTCAACCTCCAATATTTTGCTTCTTAGTGGGCTCATATGTGCTTATAAAGATATGTCCTAAAATTATTTCTAAGCATAATTTTAAAATATTTTACTTTATTGATGTACTTTAATTATTATTTATTAATATTTTGTAAGATCATTATTAGGTTAATATGTGTATATACTCAAAACTAAGGTTATAAATGTTATAGTATTAATTTAGAGTTATTGAAAATATTTGTTGTGTTAGATGATTCTAGAAGATAAAAATTGAGTTTGTATAATATGAGCGAAAATAAAATACATTATTAAAATCTTAAATATGTTCAAGATAATCACAAAATGAGTTTGACGCAGGGCGAAGTTTGAGTGTCGGCTATATGTTTGATCGGATTCGGTAGTGCATTGGTTAATTAAATTCTTTATTTGTCTTAAAAGTTCACTAAACTTCAAATTATGGCTCCACATCTAATTTGAAGTAAACAATTTCATTAAAAATGTTAAAAGAGTGAAATGAAAGTTTTGCTTTTATATATTAAAAATATATTTATTTGAAATTTTAATTATTAGATAGTAATAAGGTGTAATATATATTAAATATATTTAATTAAAATTTAAACTTTTATATCTTGAGCCCGGGCCTCGTGAGACTAGTCCAAAAATAAGTGAAAATGCAGGTATTCCGCCATTTCACAATTATTTACCCTTCTACTTGGAAAAGAGGTCTACATTTACCCTCTTTTTTAATGTTTGTCTCATTAATAGGGGCGGGTATAGTACGGTATTTGAAATTTTGGTACGGTAATTTCGGTTTTCGGTTTCTAAAAATACTATACAATTACTGTACCAAATTAATTTCATATGGTTCGGTAATTTAAAGTTTGGTTTCGGTATTTTACGGTACAGTAAATCGGTACTATAGTTTGTCCAACTTCAACTTACATATACTAATATCGTGGAGAATTATGACTTCCGCTACTTAAGAAACGTCTCAATTATTATGTACTAAACACCTTACGCATGTAAAAATATTCAAAAGAAAGTACAAGCAATCCAATTCGAAAATCAATTACACAAAAAAAAACATTTAAATCAAGATAGAGTAGTCAAAGTTCCAACGTTTAAACAATTAGTTTTCTATTCGGTATTCATAAAGAAAATACCGAAATGCCGAATACCATACCGAAATATATAATTATATATACAATTCATATATCTTAGTGTTATAATACTAATAAATATATAAACTAGTATTACTAGAAAACTAATTGTTTAAACGTTGGAACTTTGACTACTCTATCTTGATTTAAATACTTTTTTTGTGTAATTGATTTACGAATGGGATTGTTTGTACTTTCTTTTGAATATTTTTACATGCGTAAGGTGTTTAGTACATAATAATTGAGACGTTTCTTAAGTAGCGGAAGTCATAATTCTCCACGATATGAGTATATATAAGTTGAAGTCGGACAAACTATAGTATCGATTTACTGTACCGTACTATTCACCATGTACTAACGTCCCTTTTGCCCGGGGCCTGCACTTCACGGTGTAGATACGGGTTTTCAGGAGCATACACTTGTGCAGTAAGATCACCTCAGTTATCAGCTTATTGGTGAGCTCCACTCCTCTCGGGGTTCAACATGGAGTTTGCATTAGTATTCAGTTATGGTAGTCCAGGGCCATGTCTTGGTAGTTAGTATTTAGACATGTTTTAGAGGTTTCATAGACAGATGTTAGTTCACAGAGTCAGTTATGTTTTCATGCTTGCAGACTATTACGTTTTCATGATTTTTCATGCTATGAGATAATTTCAAGACTTTATTCCGCAAATTACATTTTCATAATTCATTTAAATTGCATCATATAGAGTATACTGTTTTGATGCCCATGTTGACAAGCAATCCATGAGGTTCGCTCGGACACATGCAAGCAAGGCCCGAGTGTCGTGTTACGCCTAAGCCATGGTTCGGGGCGTGACAAAGCTTGGTATCAGAGCCCTAGGTTCAAGTGTCTTAGGGAGTCTATGAAACCGTGTCCAGTGGGGTCACTTTTATATGTGTGTGGCGCCCACATATATAAACAGTTGACCACTAAGACATTTAAGATTGTCTCACTTCTTTCAACTCTAAATCGTGCAATAGAGCTATGTTCTCAGAAATCACTCGGACTCGTGTGTTGTTTCCCGTTCTACCGAATACACCTCATCTCAGTGGATGAGAAAGATATAAATCTAATCATTATCGATGTGTTTCTTTCAGATGGAGTCATCAGGAATTATTCTAATTCGTGCCATGAAGCTTAGAGCAGTAAGTAACATTCTTTTTCCATCGAATTCTGAACGTATCAAATGTGTAAGCGGCAAGAAGGAAATTTGAGACCCAAGACTTGCCAAATAGTGCATGGTGTGTTTATCAGGTGTTAGTACCATTTGAAAGACAAATTTCGGTATGGTAGCACATGTAGGTTATATACCCTATAGGGTAAGTTTATTTGGACTCTTTGACCATGAAGCTATAATATAAGGGTGATGGTTCATATTTAAGACCCCACGAGGTAGCATGTTACGAAGTTAACCGCAGCAGGTGATACGCTCTTTTAACTCCTCAAACGCCTTTCGATACTTATTATCAAACACAAACTTCGCCTCTTTTTCAAGAAGCTTGCACATTGGGTTGGCAATCTTGGAAAAATCTTTGATGAAGCGCCTATAGAACCCAACATGTCCCAAGAAACTTCGGACACCTTTGACCGAGATAGGTGGTGGAATTTTTGCAATCACATCAATTTTCGCTTGATCGACCTCGATTCCCTTTTCAGAGATTTTGTGACCAAGGACGATTCCTTCATTCACCATAAAATGGCACTTCTCCCAATTTAGCACGAGATTTGTCTCCTCACATCTTTTTAGCACTTGACCCAAATGGCTAAGAAAATCTTCAAACGAATCACCCACAACAAAAAAGTCATCCATGAACATTTCCAAGAAATCCTCTACCATGTCAGAAAAGATTGACATCATGCACCTCTGAAAAGTGGCCGGTGCATTACACAAACCAAAATGCATCAGGCTAAATGCAAATGTCCCATAAGGACAAGTAAATGTGGTCTTCTCCTAATATTCCAAAGCAATTTTGATCTGATTGTAGCCCGAATAACCATCAAGGAAGCAATAGTAGGAATGTCCCGCTAGCCTATCAAGCATATGATCAATGAAGGGCTTAGGGAAATGATCCTTGCAAGTGGATGTGTTGAGCTTGCGATAGTCCATGCAAACTCTCCATCCGGTGACAGTTCTGGTTGAGATCAACTCATTCTTTGCATTCAGCATAACAGTGATGCCGCCCTTCTTAGGAACACATTGGACTGGGCTCACCCATTTACTATCAGCAATTAGGTAAACTACTCTTGCATCTAACCATTTGATGATCTCTTTCTTGACAACCTCTTGCATATTCTCGTTCAGTCGCCTCTGATGCTCTACACTTGGTTTGCTATCCTCTTCCAACTGGATTTTGTGCTCATAGATCCCAGTTACTTTGGATGTCTGCTATGGTCCAACCAATAGCACGCCTATACTCTCGCAACACCTCCAAAAGCTGTAGAATCTGCTCCTCAGTCAGTAGGGCTGAAACAATCACCGGTAATGTATAGTTCGGACCAAGGAACTCATATTTCCGATGTGATGGGAGCTGCTTAAGATCCAACTTAGGTGGCTCAATGATCGAAGGCTTTGCTAGAGGAGTTGTTCCATTTTTCAGATCGAGATTCAGCTTCTTTGGGTGGTAGGAATATGATCCAAACCCAACAAGTAAATTAACTATCTCCACATAACCTTCCATGTCCTCAGCATCAAAGTTAACAAGAATACCAGCTAGAGCTTCACCCAAACTTTCTTCTTCCATCTTGCACTCCACTGCTTCATCAACAACATCAAACGAATCAATTACCGAAATGCTCTCGTAAGCACTTGGTAACTTCATCCCTTTGCTAGCTTGAAAAGTAACTTCTTCATCGTTGACTCGGAACTTGATTTTATTTTTCTCCGAATCCATCAGAGCTCTCCTTGTAGCAAGGAAAGGTCTCCCCAGAATAATAGGAATGTCCCGATCAACAGCACAGTCAAGAATCACAAAATCAGCGGGCAACATAAAATCACCAACCCGCACAAGTACATCATCAACCACCCCAACAAGTCTTTTGATAGACCTATCAGCCATTTGTAACCTCATAGTAGTCGGCCTTAGCATCCCCAAACCTAATTATTTATATATAGCAAGGGGCATCAAATTAATACTCGCCCAATTATCACACAAAGCACGAGCAAAATCATGGTGCCCAACAGAACAAGGAATGGTGAACGCCCCAGGATCTCCCTTTTTCTGAACAGTTATAGTTGAAATGATGGAACTCACAGTGTGATTCAAACTCACGGTTTCATGTTGAACCATTTTCTTCTTGGTCAGCAGATCCTTCAAATATTGAGCAAAATCAGGCATCTCCTTGACAGCTTCCAAGAAGGGAAAATTTAGAGATAACTGCTTCAACTGATCATAAAACTTCTCGAACTTAGCATCTTCTTTCTTATTTACCAATCTCTGAGGAAAGGGAGGTTTAGATTTGAAAAGTTGCGTCAAAGGGTGGAGAGCCCCTTTTACAGCCTGCTTGCTTGTGTTATCAGCTTCCTTCACCATCTCTGGAATATCAGCAACCTTCTTGTCAGTAGGATTCTCATCAGCAATAATGGGTGCTTCAGATTTCACCTCATCCTCTTCATCTATCGGCTCAAGATCAATCACCTTCTCATTAGCCCCCTGGAGTATTTTACCACTCCTAGTAGTGATGGCAAACACACGGTCTACACCGCCTCCCCCATTCTTTGGATTTGGAATAGTGTCACTCGGAAGTCCTCCCTTTTTAGGAGGGTGCTGCTCTCTAGAAATATCCCTCGTCTGTGACTCAAGCTTCTGAATAGCCGCTGTATGGGAACCCACTATTTCTGTCAGCCCAGATAAAGTCCTTTCAGACTTAGATTGATTGGCCAGAATCTTCTCAAGCATTGATTCAACCTTCGAACTACCTTGCTCTGTTGACTGCCCTTTCTGTGGTATATAAGGATTGGAACTCTTGTTCCCGAAAGTGTTGTTGTTGTCATAGCTCCCTTGGTTCGCACCACCATAATTATTGTTGTAGTTCCCAGGGTTGTTATAAGCACCTTGACCTTGCTGAGGTCTCCATTGATTCTGATTCTGATAACCACCTTGGTAATTCTATCTTTGGTAACCCCCTTGAGAGTTATTAACATAATTAGCATTTTCAACCTGCATAGGTGGCCCATCATGGAACGGACCATCTTGAGTATGGTACATCCCTTTTGGCAAAACTGTATCATCCTAAAAACATTTACGTTCTTGATCTGGGATTCATCAAACTTTTTCGTTAGCAAGGAAATATTTGTTGTAAGTTCTGCCAATGTTTGCTGGTTGTCTTGATTCTCCTTTACTATATTCTGGATTATAGCACTACCATACGGTACCACATCAGCATTGTTTGAGTGCCAAGCCTGATTATGAGTCGTCAGCTTGTTAAGTATGTTGGTCACTCGTCGATAAGTTTTGTTCACGAAACAACCATCAGCTGCATTATTAGAAACTGACTGCGTCACTGGATCTAGCCCTCGGTAGAACTTCTCCATTAATATGTGTTCCGGAAAACCATGATTCGGGCTCTTCTGCAAATACTCCTTGAATCTCTCCCAGGCTTCATATAGTTGTTCCCCCGGTCGCTGCTTGAATTCATATATCTTGTCACGAATTTCATCCTTCTTGCTAGGGGGGGTACTGTTGACACCCAATTTTGTCCCGCCTCTCCTCCGAAATACCTATTTGCGCTTCTAATATTTTTGGAAAATTAAAAAATATACATTTAGATTTTTACCATAATTATTAGCTTCCTATTAATACCCACGTTTATTATTCTATTGCAGCTATCATCGTTATTATTATATTATTATTAATCATTATTATTATTAATTGTTATTAATTATTGTTGTTCTTATTATTATCGTTAGTACCATTATTATTATTATTATTATTATTATTATTATTATTATTATTATTATCATCATCATTATTATTATTATTAATTATTATTATTATTCTTAAATTATTACTATTATTATTAATTGTTATTAATCATTATTATTCTTGTTATTACCATTATCATCATCATTATTATTATTAGCAGCATTATTACCGCTATTCATTCGCTACTATTATTTAGTATTATTGAAATTTGCATTTCAGCGTTTTTACCAACCTCCGCATACACATCGCATTTATTTCGCGCATTTAAATGACAGTGTTTATTTATTGTTAAAATGTTATCGCACGGCTATTATAGCATCATATAATTTTATTACCCGAATCCTAATAATTACATATTTGTATTAGATAATATTTTGTCATACTCAGTATATTACTAATTAAAATGGGTCTTTTATTCAAATGTAGAAGTCAAACCATTTCTTGCACTCAGTCCGTATTTTGGATTTATCGGATCCCAAATCAAAGTCCAATCAACTCATAAATATTTTTGGACCGGCCCATATTTGATCCCAATTTTTTTAAACTAGTCCATATTTTAATTCACTAGCCCATTCTTTTAATACCCGGTCAAAAAATCAACCCAGTCCACAAATGGACCGGGTCCGGCCCATTTCCGTTCCAAAATAAGGAAAACCCTAAAAGAGTTTTCCCTTCCTTTTCCTGATTTTCATCCACCCCGTCTCCCCTCATCTCCCCCATCTTCTCTTGTCCCCTCAGTCTCTTCCATTTCCCCTTGTCCCCATGCCTTTGCCACCACCAATTCCTCTATCTTCACGTGGAGTGATACTTTTCAAAAGGGAACTTTTGACTTTCAAGACAAAAAAAGTTTCTCTTTCTTCTCCTCCACACGCTATTTCCTCAAAAAAAGAAAGAAAAAAGAACTGACCAAATTTTCCAATTTCTGCTCTCTTTATTCTCCAATGGCAGACCACTCTCACGAAAAGGAGCAGAACGACAACATTATTTCAAATTCAAAGCCGACCCAAAATCCCGCTCAAAATTTTAAAATCTTAACCCTGGTTGCATCTATAAATACCAAGTTATAGCAGCCATTGGGGGAGATTGGGAGCCGCCACTTCTCCCCTTCGAACTATTAATCTCCTTCATATTATTTTTTTTTCGTTCAAAGCACTTATTAAGCTTATTTACTCTTTTATTATCTCCGTTTAAAATCTCGAATCTGAGCATCGTTCATGTTCGAACATAGATCGGAGAATCAAAGCCCCACTTCGCTGCACCCATAGCAGGTCAGTAGTGTCTCTTCTTATTCTTTTCAGTTCTGAAGATATTTAGTCATATTCATGCTATGAAGTATGCTAGGCTAATGTTAAATATCAAAAAGAAATATATAAATTTTCAGCAAGCTTCTAGTTGATTGTTGTTATTCACGATTTGTAGCTTGTATATTAGGATTATGCCTATAGGACTCATTCAATTTTACTCGTTCGCATGTTACCAGATTCGAAATATTTAGAATAAAATAATAGAAGTTTTAATGTGTGTTTGTTGGACTAAATAACTTGCTGTTTGAGATCTAAAAACTTTTAGTTTTTTTTTTTAGCTTATATCACTAGCTCAATATATGCTTATAAATTCTATGTATCGTGAACTCTTCAGTTTTTTTTAATCTCATGATTACTTTTTTTCCTTTTTCGTGATAAAAGATGACTTTTATATTTAAAGGGGTCAAGCCTTTGAATTTTCAAATAAGAAATCATTCCTATTGCTATATGGTGCATCTTTTCATGTTTATCATTTCTTTTTATGAAAAGAATGAGATGTTTGATAGCATGTTGTTGAGTTCTGTTCTTTATTTTACATGTATATAAATTTAGTAGTATGTTTACTGTTCCATGGAAAAAATGAACGACTATTTGATCTCAAAAGTGATTTCCAAAAGGGTATATAATATGTTTCTTTGTTTATCCACATGTTGCATTTAGTGTGAAACTGAACTAATTATTCACGTCTTTATGTCCTTAATCGTGTATATATTTGCAGTGTTTTCCTCGAACTTACATATTGCTGTGAATTGAAGGATAATGTTGCTTGCTTTGTTTTACTCACTTTTTTTTTAAAAAAAGGGAATCGTATTGTTGCTCTAATCTTTCGTTACTTTTTGCTTATTGCATGATATCCGGAGTTTCAAGGAGTCTTAAATTAGACTCGGTGGCGCCACAAGATCCAAACAGCATCTCTCCTTCACTTTGTATCTTTAGTTCCCTCGAAACCCATCCGAATAGAAATAATGATGGTCGAGATGAAATCTGGAACTCATGTCAGATTCTTATTCGATTCTCTCCCTCTCCTGAAAGCAATCCGAGTAGAAGCAAGAGGAAGAGGAGGAAGACGAAAAATGACCGCTACATTTTAACATATCTATGCTTACTTAGTTATTTGTATTCTTGTGTGTGATTGTTATTTGATATGTTTTAGTTTAATGGCCTTGAACATCTGACCTTAGCAAGTTAGTGGGGTTTAGTTTTAGTAATGGGTAATTAATTTAGAGGAAAACCAATAACTAATCCCATAGGTTTCATTCTTGTTTTATTTTTATGTGGAAATTATTTATAATACCTATAATATTTATTTTTCTTAGAATAATTCATTTTCAATATAGCATGATTACATCTTTTGAGTCAAAGGAATTATATTTTATCTTACTATCTTAAAATTTCAAAACACCACTAATACGCAAATATAAATTCAAGCATATTTTATAAATAACCCTTCAAGTTCGAATTAATCACGCATATTTTCAGCTAAGCATAGTTATCATAGTTAATAAGAAATGATAAAGAAAACTCACTTCCTTTTAAATCCTATTTATAAGCTTAGATTTTTTTACATTGCTATAATCAAATAATATGATTTATTCAAAGTTCAAAATTGCCAAATCTCTTCTCAACAACTATTATTTATGGGCAAATTATCATATTTTATACAAATCCTATGTTAAACAGCATTCTATTTAAAAGTTTAGCCACATTTATAAGTCTTCTTTAAATGACATTTTTTATCTTAACAATGCTTGTAAGTTTTATTTCATGCAAATTATCACATTTCCTATAAATCTTATTAAATAGTATCTTTCTTTTAAGGCTTTATCAATATTTTCAAGTCTCATTTAATATTTTGAATCTTCTTTTACGCAAATTATTATGTTTTCTACAAGTATTATTTTAAACAATACTATTATACTTTCGTCTAAAATCTTAACAACATTCATAAGTCGTGTCTTCAAAATGGCATTTAAAGTCTCTTTTATACAAATTATTGTATTTTCTGTAAATCTTATTTTAACTAACATTATTTTCTTTTAAAACTTTAGGAATATTTTTAAGTCATTTTCTAAAATTTAAGCATTGTATTTAGCCTTGATTAATTAACCTAAGCTTAGTCGGATAACCGTAAGTTAACGGATTCTAAAGGATGCCTAACCCCTTCCCTTTAGGATAATATAGAGCCCTTACCTAGAATCACACTGGTTAAGCAGACTATTAATTGAGGTTTAGTTTTAACTTTGCCTTAATTAACATCTAGGTGTCCTAATTCACCGTTAAATTAATTAGGTGGCGACTCCTTTAAAACAAACAATTTAGGAATCACCAATACGTCATACTCCTAAATCAACCCGGTTAAAATGGGGTGTGACAGCTTGGCGACTCCGCTGGGGAATTTAGGTTCTTAACCATAACAACTTAGGTTAATAAATAATTTGTTGGATGTTTTGTTTGTTTTGCTTTATTTTTCCTGTATTTCTGCTTTTATGCTTTTAAATGTTTATTATTGTTTTATTCTTTATATGCATTTCTATGTAATATGTATGTTATTGCTTTCCTTAAATTGGCATTCCGCTCATATTTCTTCCACTCCTGGAAAACTCACACATATTCACACACTTAAAAGCGGCTTCGCAGTTTGCGCCCGTGCACTACTAAATTACCCCTTTTAGTTGGATTGGTCTTGTGGATTTAGTCGATCGGCGGTGCAGTCGACGGCCACGGACTTTCCACTTCCAAGTTGTCCGCTTGGGGGAGCCTTGTGTCATAGGAAAACCATTCTTAGTCTACCTAGGTAGAGCGAAAACCAAAACCTTGTAAGGACATGCATCATTTTAAACCTAGGAGGCTTAATACCCTTGGTGTATTAAGTCCATTAGTCAACCTTACCAAATGTCCAAATGAGTCTATGACTCTAAGTGACACTACTCACTATCTATGCGCATTATTTGGAGGACAAATATGTGGATTATGTGGACCTAATACTCTATAGATAAATATTTCAAGGAAACTAACCTTTTGTTGCAGGTTGTTGTGGAGCATCCAAAATTAATGCCGGAGGTTTGAAGACAGCCAAAGGAAATTAGTGGAGTTGAAGTATTAGATATCTTAGATTAACTTTGAATTGTATTATTGACTGGCATGTAATAAATTTTTATTACTTTTGTAAACTAGTTTTAGAAAGAGTTATGGAATGACACATCAAAAAACATGTTTGTCCTTCAAATGTTCGTTAGGCCTACCTCTGGCATAAAGAGGTTCCTTGCATTATAGAACGTGATGTATTATGTGCAATAATGTGTTTATATGCAATAATATGTCCTTACCGTATACTGACTCATTTTCCTTTTTCTTTTTCTTGTTTTATCTTTTTTTTCTTTTTAAAATTTATTTTCAAAATAAAAGGTTGACTTGTGCTAAAGGGGAACTGGCGGAGCATCCATATTTCACACGGTCTAGAGCCAAGAAATCAGACTCTGACTCATCACTAATCATCTGGTTAACTAAAAAGACTCGTTCTAAAATGGAGCAAAGTTTGATCAATGCAACCACTTCATCTGAGCCATCTCTTAGTTTACCGATCACGAGTGATCCCACATCTTCTAATCAACCAGAAACACATTTGGAGATCATTGCTCGTTTGGAGCGACGAGTTGCTGAATTAAGTCACATGATACTTCACAACCGGTCATTTTCTCAAACGCCACCACATATGACTCCATCTCATGGGGTTCGTCAGACTTTGCCTATGCCACCTCCATTCCCAAATTTGGACGAATTTAACCAAGCAAATTATTTTACCACCTCTCAGTCGGTTCATTCCGAACCCCTCGCTCAAAATGCTCCCTTTTTATTTACAACCACCTCTTCAAAAACTCAGTTCATACCGCCGGCACATGATGTTACCAATACACATCAAGTTCCGCCAGTATATACTTATACCACAGCTCCACCCATGACACAAATCCAGGGACAATGTCGCACAGATGTTGATCATTATGTCGAAGTTGAAAATGAGGCACGGTCAATTAATGATGAAATGATAAATAGAAAGCTCAAAAGTTTGGAGGATGCCATGAGAAGTTTGCGTGGACTTGGTAGTAACCAAAGCGTGAGATATGAAGAATTATGTGCATTTCCTGAGGTAGAATTGCCACCAGGTTACAAGATTCCAAAATTTGAGAAGTTTGATGGGTCGGGAAACCCTTTCTTTCATTTGAAAGTCTATTGTGAAAAGTTGATTGGCGTAGGAAAGAATGAAGGGATAAGAGGCAAACTATCCAATCAGAGTTTGAGTGGGAAAGCCTTGGAGTGGTATTCCAAGCAAGATACAACCAAATGGCGTACTTGGGATGATTTGGCAAATGCTTTTGTGGATCACTACAAGTTTCATGTTGAGATTGCTCCTGACAGAATTTCGATTACAAAGTTGAAGAAGAAGTTAACTGAATCATTTCGAGAATATGCTATACGGTGGAGGGAAGAAGCATCTAGAGTACACCCACCCATGGAGGAGACAGAAATGGTTACTTTCTTCATTCAAGCACTAGAATCGGAATACTATGAACGTTTGGTGACAATGGGCGGAAAAACTTTTGCAGAGGTGATCAAAGCCGGGGACATGATCGAAGATGGCATTAAGACAGGGAGAATAACAAGTCTTGCGGCTTTACAGTCTACTAGTAGGGCCATACAAACTGGTACTCTCGGAAACGGAAAGAAAAAAGAAAAAGAAGCAGCATCGGTAATGGCTTTGGGAAACACATCATACCACCATCAACGACCCCCGCGATACCAGCCTAACGCTCACCACTCACAATATTTCCAATATTCTCCACATCCCTACGACCAAGCTTTGTCATCTTACCAACCTCAATCACCACAAATATCCTACCCTGTTTACCACACACAACCAGCACATCGAGCTCCACGACCACCAACATATCCAGCTCCACCATCACAAACTCATCATCCAAACAATGCATCCGCACCTCGCCCAAATAAACCGTTTCGCCATTTCACACCATTAGGAGAGCCACTGAGCGTTGTTTTTGAAAGACTGCAAGCTTCAGGCTTAGTATATCCTGTGGAAGGTAGAATTCCAGATCCATTACCCAGAAGCTTTGATCCCACTAAAACATGTGCATATCATTCGGGGGTAAAAGGCCATTCCACTGATCGTTGTTACGCATTGAAGCATAAGGTTGAGGATCTTATTGAAGCAAAACAGATCACGGTCAAACCACCAACACCAAATGTGGTTAACAATCCACTCCCGACCCATGATGGGGCCACGATAAATATGATTGGAATAGATGAAAATGTTGACGACCCAGCCGAATTTATAGTGCCTGTGGATCGTGTGGAGGATCATGATTTTGTAGCCGTTGCTTCTCCGGCTGTAGTGATAAGGGGTTGTGTGCCTGTCGAGATATTAGGAGCTTCATCAATACCTGTGGAAGTAGTTCGAGCACCAAATCAGTTGCCAGTGCTCGATACAAAAGCCGTACCATGGAATTATCAACAAACTGTGATGGAGTGTCGAGGAAAGGACACGATCACTGACAAGGTTAAGACGTCAGGAATGACAAGGTCTGGGAGGTGCTATTCTCCAGAAGAACTAGTTAGATTGGGGCAACTTAAGGAAACCAACGTACCTCCCAAAAGGGTCGTGACTGAATTCGAAGCAGAAGAATTTCTGAGGAAAATTAAAGCTAGTGAGTACTCAGTTGTGGATCAGTTGAAAAAGACCAATGCTCAAATTCCTATTCTCTCTTTGCTTTTGAGTTCAGATATGCACAGAAATGCACTGTTGAGGATTTTGAATGAAGCATATGTTCCAAGTGAATCAACTAGTGAGGCGCTAGCTGGGATGATCGAGCGCGTGCTTGACAGTCATC
The DNA here is from genome assembly GCF_019175385.1 of Lycium barbarum. Lineage (NCBI taxonomy): Eukaryota > Viridiplantae > Streptophyta > Magnoliopsida > Solanales > Solanaceae > Lycium > Lycium barbarum. The sequence goes on along the minus strand of NC_083343.1, from coordinate 120,239,764 downwards.
GAATCAGTTTCGATAATGAAGAACTGCCGCCAGAAGGATGCATGCATAACAAAGCGCTCTATATAACTGTCAAGTGTCGTAACATGTTTGTGGCTAAAGTGTTGATTGATGGGGGTTCTGGACTTAACATCTGTCCATTAACAAGTCTGAAGAAGATCGGATATAATGTTAGTGAGCTCAAGACAAGTGATGTGAATATTCGAGCATTTGATGGGGCTCAAAGGCGCCCTATTGGAGAAATAGAGTTGAAAGTGTTGATTGGTCCTGTTGAATTCATTATGGATTTTCAAGTACTGGATATTTCCACGACATACAACATGCTGTTAGGAAGACCGTGGATACATCTGGCTGGGGCTGTACCATCTACTTTGCACCAAACTGTCAAATTCAAGTGGGATCAGCAACAAATATGTATACATGGAGAAGGGGATACGTCTTTCTATCGAGAGCAATCCATCCCATTCATTGAGGCAGAAGGAGGGTTCGACGGAGCAGCTTACCACGCTTGGGAGGTTGTGAATGTCACTAAAGTGGGTGAAGTCTGTCAAACTCAAGAGTTTAAAAGGTCATGCGCCGCGATTATGGTTGCAAAAGAAATGCTGAGAAATGGGTACCAACCTGGATTTGGGCTAGGGAAGACATTAAATGGGCGGGTTGAGCCAGTCGTTCTCCCTACGCAACAGTTTACATTCGGTTTGGGATATGAGCCAACTGAGGAAGAAGTGAAGAAAGCACGTAAGAATAAAAAGAAAGAGGTTCCATTGCCAAAACCTATTCCTACCATTGATCAAACTTTCTCAAAACCTTCAGATCTAATTATTGAGGTTGCCTATGATGATATCGTGGAGGGAATCAAGAACCTGTTCGTGGAAGATGAAGATGATCATGCTGTGATAATCAAAGACTTTGCTGAAATATTGACTTTATAGGCTGTTGAGCCAGGACCTGAGTTGCAGAATTGAACTTCTATCTTAGCCCCAGCCCGCCGGGAGTTTCAGTAATTTAAGTTTAAATTTCCTTTGTAATAGGCCGGAGGCATCAACTAGAACATTTAGTTCCTTTTGTCATGCTGCCTCTATGTTTTGTTACGGCCTTTTTGAATTCAGAGTTTGTCATTTTTGTTTTGTAACGAACTACGTTTGGCCTGACTTCCTGTTGGATACGTAGGCAGCCCACATCGGGTTCGGCCACTCTTTTAAAATCATTTCAGTATCTTTGTTTATGGTTGGAACTACGTTTGGCCTGACTTCCCGTTGGATACGTAGGCAGCCCATATCGGGTTCGGCCACTTTTTCAAAATATTTCAATGTTTTTGTTGTATGGGTGGAACTACGTGTGGCCTGATTTCCTTTTGGATACGTAGGCAACCCATATAGGGCTCGGCCCCCCTTTTTATCAAAAAAAAAAAAAAAACTCAAAAGTCTTTATTTTTATCACGAACTACGTCTGGCCTGATTCCTTTGGGATACGTAGGCAACCCGAGGCGGGTTCGGCCCTTCTATTTTGAAATTTTTAATATCTTCGGTTTGTCCAACCATTTTGGTTCCTATAAAATACATAAGGATTTTTATATAAGATTTTGGCCTTCCTACTTTTTAAATTCATATGTCCTAGTATCTTGAAACTGGGACAAATTTTTGAAATCGGTCAAATCACTTTCAAAAAATTTCATTACAACTTTCTCACTTTTCGATTGTTTAGAACCAAGTGCCTCCAGGACTTGAAACTGGGACAAAATTTTGAAATCGGTCAAATCGCTTCCAAAAACTTTCATTATAAGTTCTCACTTTTCAATCGTTTAGAGCCAAGTGTCTTCAGGACTGAAAACTGGGACAAATTTTTAGAAGTAGCATAAAAGTGGTCTTAAATGTTTAACAATTTTAAATAAAAGTCCATCGATATATTTCTAAAATGCGGATAAATTCAAAAATAGAGTCTTCCTAATCATTTTACCTATTAGAGCCACTAAGTATTTCCCTTCGAAATCATCCAAATCTCGTTATTCTTATTTTTGCAAAATACACTTTTATGACTGAAACTCCCCAGGCAAGGCAAAATATGGGATGAGGTATCGAAGAACGTGAACGCGACCGAAACAAGGATCAATTCAAAGGCCAAGTTCCCCGACCTGCACAAGTCAACCAATTTTCTTTTAAACTCACAATTTTTCTTTGATGAGACAGGTTCATTAACATGAATGTGGTGCATATTTGACTCTTCTTAAAATTTTAATTATGCACGTGATCAAAGAGTTAGCTTTCTTCAAAAGGGCAAATATTCTTCAACGTGGATGCAAAGGTAGCTTGCGCTAAACGGTGGATGTTGTTCCACTCATCATGAAATCTTAATCGCAACAGTGGAAACGAATTTATCTTCTCAACCAAGGGCTGTGAGCATAATTCTTTCAAACCCAGCTATTTACATATTCTTATCACTAACAGTTGTTTTAGCTCGTGGCATTTCTCGATGGATCAAGTACATATAATCGTGGATTTAACCTTCTCCAAAGTGGATACTGGCATTGGTCATCTGTTATTGGTTTGAATTCCTCAATTTTGCTATCACTTTATACATATTTATTTATTTCAAGTCGCTAACAAAGTTCTTTTAGAATGTGGTATTTTAATAAGGTAACAAGATCGAAATTTTGCGTCGTATATTAAATTGTGGGGATAATTATAGATTTAACTTCCGTCACAACGAGACGTGGACTAGGATGTGGATATAAATGTTGGATTCATATGAACATTGTGGATGTGGAAGTGCATTTATTTTCAAAGTGGAGGTGGATTTATTTTTCTTGCATCGTGGAAAGTGGATGTAGATTTATTTTTCGAAAGTGGAAGTGGATTTATTTTTGGTACCGTATAATACGGACGTGGATTTATATTTTTGCACTGTGGAAGTGGACGTGGATTTATTTTTTTTGCACTGTGGAAGTGGATGTGGATTTACATTTTTGTACCGTGAAATGCGGACGTGGATTTATATTTTTTGCACTGTGGAAGTGGACGTGGATTTATTTTTCTGCACTGTGGAAGTGGATGTGGATTTACATTTTTGTACCGTGAAATACGGACGTGGAAGTGCATGTGGATTTACATTTTTGTACCGCGAAATGCGGACGTGGATTTATATTTTTGCACTGTGGAAGTGGACGTGGATTTATTTTTTCTGCACTGTGGAAGTGGATGTGGATTTACATTTTTTGTACCGCGAAATGCGGACGTGGATTTATATTTTTGCACTGTGGAAGTGGACGTGGATTTATTTTTCTGCACTGTGGAAGTGGATGTGGATTTACATTTTTTGTACCGTGAAATGCGGACGTGGATTTATTTTTGCACTGTGGAAGTGGACGTAGATTTACTTTTCTACACTGTGGAAGTGGATGTGGATTTACATTTTTGTACCGTGAAATACGGACGTGGAAGTGGATGTGGATTTACATTTTTGTATCGTGGAAATGGACGTGGATTTACATTTCAGTTCAGGCGCCCACCTCCGAATGCGGGTATTTTATATTTCAGTTCAGGCGCCCACCTCCGAATGCGGGAATTTTATATTTCAGTTCAGGCGCCCACCTCCGAATGCGGGTATCTTATATTTCAGTTCAGGCGCCCACCTCCGAATGCGAGTATCTTATATTTCAGTTCAGGCGCCCACCTCCGAATGCGGGTATTTTATATTTCAGTTCAGGCGCCCACCTCCGAATGCGGGTATTCTATATTTCAGTTCAGGCGCCCACCTCCGAATGCGGGTATTTTATATTTCAGTTCAGGCACCCACATCCGAATGCGGGTATTTTATATTTCAGTTGAGGCACCCACCTCCGAATGCGGGTATTTTATATTTCAGTTCAGGCGCCCACCTCCGAATGCGGGTACTCTATATTTCAGTTCAGGCGCCCACCTCCGAATGCGGGTATTTTATATATCAGTTCAGGCACCCACCTCCGAATGCAGGCACCCACCTCCGAATGCGGGTATTTTATATTTCAGTTCAGGCACCCACCTCCGAATGTGGATTCAACTTTCAAAACAGGGGTTGCAAGTGTAACTTCTCCAACCTCGTCTTATTCACACATATATTTCTTTATTGCTAACAATTGTTTTTAGCTGTTGGCTTTTGACAATATCGAAGTTGGCATCACACATCAACTCGTGGAACTATTTCTTCGGCAGCGAACTGGGGCAATTTGTCGGGAAGGATAATCAGACTTCCCAACACGGGTCAAAGATCTACCTCGAACACTCGTCTCTAAATCACAAGTATTCTCCTGCATTCCAGCAATTCAATTTTCAGAATTCTCAAGTTCTCTCACAATACCCAGTGTCATCATAATTCAACACTGGAACCATATTTTGCAAAGATTCGCGCCAATCGGGATTCATTAGTCGTAAGGTGTCGTAGTTGTCCCAAAACTACACTCGACCTGATTCTCGTACAGCCCGAGATATGTAGGCAACTCAGAGACCGGAGTTCGGTCATAATCTTCCCAAGTTTCCTTTAGCCGGGACAAAATAGGCTACTGAGTCAACGTCTTTGCCCGCCAACTCTTTTCATTATTACCGGGCAAAGAGGGACAAGTTGTTGACACCCAATTTTGTCCCGCCTCTCCTCCGAAATACCTATTTGCGCTTCTAATATTTTTGGAAAATTAAAAAATATACATTTAGATTTTTACCATAATTATTAGCTTCCTATTAATACCCACGTTTATTATTCTATTGCAGCTATCATCGTTATTATTATATTATTATTAATCATTATTATTATTAATTGTTATTAATTATTGTTGTTCTTATTATTATCGTTAGTACCATTATTATTATTATTATTATTATTATTATTATTATTATTATTATTATTATTATTATCATCATCATTATTATTATTATTAATTATTATTATTATTCTTAAATTATTACTATTATTATTAATTGTTATTAATCATTATTATTCTTGTTATTACCATTATCATCATCATTATTATTATTAGCAGCATTATTACCGCTATTCATTCGCTACTATTATTTAGTATTATTGAAATTTGCATTTCAGCGTTTTTACCAACCTCCGCATACACATCGCATTTATTTCGCGCATTTAAATGACAGTGTTTATTTATTGTTAAAATGTTATCGCACGGCTATTATAGCATCATATAATTTTATTACCCGAATCCTAATAATTACATATTTGTATTAGATAATATTTTGTCATACTCAGTATATTACTAATTAAAATGGGTCTTTTATTCAAATGTAGAAGTCAAACCATTTCTTGCACTCAGTCCGTATTTTGGATTTATCGGATCCCAAATCAAAGTCCAATCAACTCATAAATATTTTTGGACCGGCCCATATTTGATCCCAATTTTTTTAGACTAGTCCATATTTTAATTCACTAGCCCATTCTTTTAATACCCGGTCAAAAAATCAACCCAGTCCACAAATGGACCGGGTCCGGCCCATTTCCGTTCCAAAATAAGGAAAACCCTAAAAGAGTTTTCCCTTCCTTTTCCTGATTTTCATCCACCCCGTCTCCCCTCATCTCCCCCATCTTCTCTTGTCCCCTCAGTCTCTTCCATTTCCCCTTGTCCCCATGCCTTTGCCACCACCAATTCCTCTATCTTCACGTGGAGTGATACTTTTCAAAAGGGAACTTTTGACTTTCAAGACAAAAAAAGTTTCTCTTTCTTCTCCTCCACACGCTATTTCCTCAAAAAAAGAAAGAAAAAAGAACTGACCAAATTTTCCAATTTCTGCTCTCTTTATTCTCCAATGGCAGACCACTCTCACGAAAAGGAGCAGAACGACAACATTATTTCAAATTCAAAGCCGACCCAAAATCCCGCTCAAAATTTTAAAATCTTAACCTTGGTTGCATCTATAAATACCAAGTTATAGCAGCCATTGGGGGAGATTGGGAGCCGCCACTTCTCCCCTTCGAACTATTAATCTCCTTCATATTATTTTTTTTCGTTCAAAGCACTTATTAAGCTTATTTACTCTTTTATTATCTCAGTTTAAAATCTCGAATCTGAGCATCGTTCATGTTCGAACATAGATCGGAGAATCAAAGCCCCACTTCGCTGCACCCATAGCAGGTCAGTAGTGTCTCTTCTTATTCTTTTCAGTTCTGAAGATATTTAGTCATATTCATGCTATGAAGTATGCTAGGCTAATGTTAAATATCAAAAAGAAATATATAAATTTTCAGCAAGCTTCTAGTTGATTGTTGTTATTCACGATTTGTAGCTTGTATATTAGGATTATGCCTATAGGACTCATTCAATTTTACTCGTTCGTATGTTACCAGATTCGAAATATTTAGAATAAAATAATAGAAGTTTTAATGTGTGTTTGTTGGACTAAATAACTTGCTGTTTGAGATCTAAAAACTTTTAGTTTTTTTTTTTTAGCTTATATCACTAGCTCAATATATGCTTATAAATTCTATGTATTGTGAACTCTTCAGTTTTTTTTAATCTCATGATTACTTTTTTTCCTTTTTCGTGATAAAAGATGACTTTTATATTTAAATGGGTCAAGCCTTTGAATTTTCAAATAAGAAATCATTCCTATTGCTATATGGTGCATCTTTTCATGTTTATCATTTCTTTTTATGAAAAGAATGAGATGTTTGATAGCATGTTGTTGAGTTCTGTTCTTTATTTTACATGTATATAAATTTAGTAGTATGTTTACTGTTCCATGGAAAAAATGAACGACTATTTGATCTCAAAAGTGATTTCCAAAAGGGTATATAATATGTTTCTTTGTTTATCCACATGTTGCATTTAGTGTGAAACTGAACTAATTATTCACGTCTTTATGTCCTTAATCGTGTATATATTTGCAGTGTTTTCCTCGAACTTACATATTGCTGTGAATTGAAGGATAATGTTGCTTGCTTTGTTTTACTCACTTTTTTTTTAAAAAAAGGGAATCGTATTGTTGCTCTAATCTTTCGTTACTTTTTGCTTATTGCATGATATCCGGAGTTGCAAGGAGTCTTAAATTAGACTCGGTGGCGCCACAAGATCCAAACAGCATCTCTCCTTCACTTTGTATCTTTAGTTCCCTCGAAACCCATCCGAATAGAAATAATGATGGTCGAGATGAAATCTGGAACTCATGTCAGATTCTTATTCGATTCTCTCCCTCTCCTGAAAGCAATCCGAGTAGAAGCAAGAGGAAGAGGAGGAAGACGAAAAATGACCGCTACATTTTAACATATCTATGCTTACTTAGTTATTTGTATTCTTGTGTGTGATTGTTATTTGATATGTTTTAGTTTAATGGCCTTGAACATCTGACCTTAGCAAGTTAGTGGGGTTTAGTTTTAGTAATGGGTAATTAATTTAGAGGAAAACCAATAACTAATCCCATAGGTTTCATTCTTGTTTTATTTTTATGTGGAAATTATTTATAATACCTATAATATTTATTTTTCTTAGAATAATTCATTTTCAATATAGCATGATTACATCTTTTGAGTCAAAGGAATTATATTTTATCTTACTATCTTAAAATTTCAAAACACCACTAATACGCAAATATAAATTCAAGCATATTTTATAAATAACCCTTCAAGTTCGAATTAATCACGCATATTTTCAGCTAAGCATATTTATCATAGTTAATAAGAAATGATAAAGAAAACTCACTTCCTTTTAAATCCTATTTATAAGCTTAGATTTTTTTACATTGCTATAATCAAATAATATGATTTATTCAAAGTTCAAAATTGCCAAATCTCTTCTCAACAACTATTATTTATGGGCAAATTATCATATTTTATACAAATCCTATGTTAAACAGCATTCTATTTAAAAGTTTAGCCACATTTATAAGTCTTCTTTAAATGACATTTTTTATCTTAACAATGCTTGTAAGTTTTATTTCATGCAAATTATCACATTTCCTATAAATCTTATTAAATAGTATCTTTCTTTTAAGGCTTTATCAATATTTTCAAGTCTCATTTAATATTTTGAATCTTCTTTTACGCAAATTATTATGTTTTCTACAAGTATTATTTTAAACAATACTATTATACTTTCGTCTAAAATCTTAACAACATTCATAAGTCGTGTCTTCAAAATGGCATTTAAAGTCTCTTTTATACAAATTATTGTATTTTCTGTAAATCTTATTTTAACTAACATTATTTTCTTTTAAAACTTTAGCAATATTTTTAAGTCATTTTCTAAAATTTAAGCATTGTATTTAGCCTTGATTAATTAACCTAAGCTTAGTCGGATAACCGTAAGTTAACGGATTCTAAAGGATGCCTAACCCCTTCCCTTTAGGATAATATAGAGCCCTTACCTAGAATCACACTGGTTAAGCAGACTATTAATTGAGGTTTAGTTTTAACTTTGCCTTAATTAACATCTAGGTGTCCTAATTGACCGTTAAATTAATTAGGTGGCGACTCCTTTAAAACAAACAATTTAGGAATCACCAATACGTCATACTCCTAAATCAACCCGGTTAAAATGGGGTGTGACAGGTACCATTTTGTGAGAAAAGCAGTCACCATCTCTGCCCATAAAGTAATCGAATTTCGGGGCAGCTTCTCCAACTATGTTCTTGCCTCCCCGGTTAAAGAATATTTGAATAACCTCAATCGAATAGAATCTTGTGGAACGTTGTTCTGGATGTGATTAGCACACACATCCACAAAATTTTGTAAATGACGTTGAGGGTCATTCTCGGTAGAGTTCCGAAAGTATCCCTCAAGCTTCAACAACTGGTATAGAGAGGAGTCAATTTTCACGCTAACAGCTGCAACTCGAGGCTGAACAATAGCAGATGCATAATCCTCCTCTGCAACAAGATCAGCGAAAATATTCTCATCATCTGATTCATTCGCCTGATTCTTCAACCGATTCCCCTGGTTGCCAGCACGTTGATTTTGCTGATTCTGATTCATGTTCACCTGGTTTACACAGAGTAGCAAACAAGGTGTGATGGAATAAGCAAAAGACTTCAATATAGCAAACACTATTTAGTAATTTCAAAATCGTATTCCCCGGCAACAGCTCCAAAATTTGATACGCTCAAATTACACCTATTAATGGTATAACGCGAACGTTGTAAAATATAATAACCCAACAAGGTTTGGGTCGAATCCCACAGGGAATATGGTGTGAAAAGGTTACTAAAATCGTAGGATACTAAGTTTTAGGTCTAATGTCTTAATCCGATGATTTTGGTAATAGTTGATTTTTCTATAACTAATTGCTATCTACTTGCTTTGGTGGAAATTTATGGTAAAAGAAACTAAGGTTGTGTCCCCGTTAGATAGAGTGTATGATCATGGGTATTGATCTCGATATAGTTCTAATGGATCATTATATGAATGCACTTAATCTCTATATGAATCTCTACTATTTCCCAATAAATAAAGATTATGTCTTTCTATGATTTTCCCAAATATAAGAAAGTAACTATGAAGAACGATTAATCATGCCAAGTAAATTCTTCTTATTCCTAAGTGAATTTATTAAAAAAGGTTTAAAGCTTTGAGTTCTTGTTATTTATTCTTACCAACCCTAATTATTTTCCCAAATAAATCAAGGTTTATGGCTTTAATCAATGTTTGCAACCATTAATTATGAATGAAGAATGAAGAATAAATAAACCCTAATAATCTATTATGTGTATATCAATCACGACCCAATTACACAACACCCATCATTGGGTTCACAACCCTAGTAAGAGAAATTAGCTACTCATAGAAGAAGAAGAAGAACAATAAGAAATAATGGGAATCATAATCCTTACAATTGATTGCTTGGACTTGAGAAATTACTTGCAATTGTTTGTAATCTCCAAAAGATTTCAAAACTATGAGTAACTAATTCTAAGGAGAATAAAAACTGAGTTATGTAGTAATTTTTTTTACAAGAAACCTAAAATCAAGTATTTATAAGAGTCAAAGCCGTGAAAAATTGGATTGACAAAATTGCCCTCGATGGAATAATGTACGGACCGTACATTTTATACGGTCCGTAGAATCAGTGACAGTCTTCCGTAAAATCTCCTCCAGTTGTCAGATGCACGATCCACTTTTATGGACTGTAAATATTAGACGGTCCGTATAACTTGCCCGTAAATCCTCTTCTCTGTAAGACTCTTTTGGAATGAACATATAATGAGTTTTACGGACCGTAAATATTAGACGGTCCGTAAATTGGTAAATGAGTTTTGAAACAGAGGTGATATTAAGGGTGGATGGATGGCACCACTTCAACTTTGCTAAAAGAAGGACAATTTGCTTCTCTTTTTTCCCCTAAAATGGGCTGAAAAAGACATGTCAAAATGGGTAAACCCTAATTACTGTTTGCTTTTTGATTTCTTGATATCTCATGGGTATTTGCAGCGTTTAATCAAGAACTACATAATTATTATGGAAACTGTTTTGTATATCGGATAAATGTTGAACCTATTTAATGATATCATAGAAAATTGGAGTAATAAAAGACTTTTAGAAATATGTAAATAAGGGCAATTTTGGAAGAATAAGGTAAATTGCTTCTTGATTTGATAAGTGAATAATTTTTTTGATCAAAAAAAAAAAAAGGCTAAGTGGACTTTTTTTTTTTGTTGTTGATCCGGAGGGAGCATATTATCTTTTACATAACCCGGGGCTTGTGCAAAATGCTCTAATCGGTACCCAACAACCCTACTTAGATTAAAATATGATACCCATTGTGAAAAAGAAAATTAAACAAGCATTTAGGACGACTTCGCTATGAAATGTATTCACCTTGTTTTCACAATAACTTTTCACTTTATTTGAAAATCAGTGTTTGGCCATAAAATTTCAAATCCAACTTGAAGTTCGATTCCAAATTTAGGAAAACAAATTACAACTTGTTTTCTAACTCAATCTTCATAATTTCAAATAAAAAGTTCTCAGTTATAAAAAGTATAAGCAAACACAACTTCATTTACTTTGGATTATGAGATATTGCTCTAGTTATTCTTGCTTAGGAAGTGAAATTGATCTATCTTGACTAGTTCATATGCCATGTGTGGTGAGTGTTTGTTAAATAATTCCTGCGTTTACTTTTATCATCTAAAACTTGCCCGGTTAGTCTTTCAATGCTAATTTTGATTACGTTGATTGGAGAGATGACCTTGGGCTATCTTTGTGGTTTTTGAAAAAGCCTCTTTAGCCTTTCTAGCCTACCATTGCATAAATAATATCACTAGTAACCTTATTTGGGCCTATGACCTTTTCTTTGATTGCCACATTACAAGCCTTTACCCTTTTTTATGAAAAGTCTCTCTTTTGAACCTTTCCCTCCTTGAACATGAAATTGTGAATTTGAGGCCAAAAGCCTAAGTTAGGAGTGTTAGTGTTGCTTGAGAAGTGATGAAGGTTGGTGTTGTGGAAAATTCAAAAGAAATGAAGAAAATTTGAAAAATACAAAAAGGTTGCAAACTTTTTGTGAAAAAAAGAGAACTGGAAAAGAACAAAAACATTAGAAATCAAGAAAATGGTTGCACAAAAAGAAGTTGGAATAATTCGGGAAACTAGTATGCAAATGAAGGAGTGATGTTTTGAAATGAAGAGGAAAGTGGACAAAAGGTATTGTGTAGTGTTCAAGGAGGGTGTAGTCACTTGTATCCCAAATACTTATCCTACCCTTCCCTAAGCCCACATTATAACCTTAAAAAGTCCCTATGTGATCTCCAACAGAATGTTCTTGAGTTAGTGATGATTGAAAATAAGGGCAAGCTTATGGTGTGATATTTGTTAGCATTAGAATTTCTTTGTTGAGTGTGAGTGACTTTGTTTTTATGTCCCTCGTGTTGTTGTTGTGAATATAGTGATTTTGGGACTTTCTTTCTTGTAAGGGCATATGGATTACGATAGATTGGTGATGTTGAAAAATTCCAAATTGAGTCAAATGAGCATGTCTAGTAAGCTAGTGGTTTTGAGTCACTTATTGAGGCTTGAATGCTGTCGCTTGATTGTTTTGAAACTCCATTGCATTTTTGAAATTGTATTTTGAAATGAGGGAGTTATTTGGTTGAAGTTTCACATGTTTGTAGCCTAATTGTTGGTACCAACCAAAGTCATGAGGGTTGTGCTTAGTTGAAGAATGTGCTTTGAAAATGATAGTAACATGACCTAAGCCTGTATTGATGGATCCTCATTGAGATTTTAGTTTTGATTTGCTTGAGGACAAGTAAAGACTTTAAGTTGGAGGTGTTGATGTGCCGCATTACGGGATATTCGATGCTAATTCCTTAAGCTTTTGTGACTCTTCAAGCACTTTTGGTGTTACTTTTTGTGTATTTATGTCGTTTTGTAGGATAAAATGTCTAGAGAGCATAATAAAGCAAAACGGAACAAAATGGAGCAAAATAGAGCAAAAATAAAACAAGCATCACTTTCTGGTAGCACATGCTAGCAGCACTTGCTGCAGCATGTTGTGCATGCAGCACCTGCGAGTGGCACTTGCTACAACATGTTGTGCATGCGAGTGGCACTTGCAGCAACATGTGCTGCATGCAGGGCATTTTTGTCCATAATTTGTTCCCGTTTTGGAATGTTATAAATACTCTTTTAGGGTTTGTAAAACATATATTTGGCATAAACACACAAGTTTTGGAGGCAAGGGTTTACACCACACTTTGAAGTTGAAGATTTGGTTGAGCACTTTCTTGAACCTTTACTTCATTTCTTTAATTTCTTGCTTTGTAATGAATATCTAAGTATGTATTATTTCATTTCTATACTTGAACCTTGTTTATGGAAGTATACATTGTTAAAGTTTGGATTGAAACTCTTGTTTTGCTTATGTATTGAATGATTTTTATTTCTAATGAAGTTGGTCTTTGTTTCTTTGATTAATCTTGTTCTTTAATGTCTCTTAAGGGATTAGCTAACCCTAAGACTCGCCCATTTATTTTGATTGAGCTCGGAAGAGGAAATCTAGTTGGGAAAGATTAATTAACAAGAATTTGGGTCATTAAATCCATCTAATAACTTGAGCTAGGAATAGGATAGTTACTTGAGGTTAAATTGATTGTGCGTAATATCACACTCTAAGGCTTGGAAAAGCTTAGAGTGAAATTCATTGATTTGGTTGGAAGACTTTCAATGAGATTGTAGAAATCATTATCTATTAACATAAACCCTCTCTTAGTTGTAAATTCGTGAAATACATTGCATCGATACTTGAGCGTAATTTCCTTTGTATCTATACTTGTGGCCATTGATCATTTTATCCGCTTTCTAGTTAGTTTTATCTTTGTTAGTTTTTAAATCAAAAATCAAAATATTATTAAGTGTTTGGCTCAGCGTAGAAAGCGATAATTCCTTCCTTGCTTAAATCGCCTAGGATATTGTTCCCTGTGGGATCGACCCCGACTCATTGACCCTCCTTTCTTCCAATTTATTTCCTTAAGCTTCTAAGTTGGTAATAAATCAAATATTGAATCGTCGCTACTATTAGTAACTCAATTACTATTAATACTATTCTCATTGTTCTCATTATTATGATTATTATTGTTGTTGTTGTTGTTGTTCTTCTTCTTCTTCTTCTTATTATTATTATTCTTATTATTATTATTGTTAGTGTTATTGATATTACTATTTTCCTTCTTTTTCATCATCTTTAAGGCTACTCGTGTTCATTTACTTAATCAAGTAGAAATACTATTCTAAGCTTTGTCCTATGATGCTGAACCACGTGGCTGCTTCTACCTTAATATTTTTACTTTTGCTCTCTTTATAGTCATGCCCACTTGGGCCTTTGAAATTAGACCATATATTTATTTATTTATTTATTTTGTGGATCTCTTGTTGACTCTTATTAAATTACTCCTTCTATTCGTTTTTATGTCATACTTAAAAAAAATTTACTTGTCTATTTTAGCAAATCTTGAAAGATTCATTAATTCTTCCTGTACTACCTTTATCATTAAGTAACTACATAGTATTAGTAGTCAAACTTAAATTTTCAAAGCATAATTAATAAGGGTAATTAGTACTCCCTCCGTTTCAATTTATGTGAACCTTTTCGGAGTACGAGGGTCAAGCTTTATAACTTTAACCTTAAATTTCGACATAGATTTTTCAAGTTTGTGAAAATATAATTTATGTATTTAGAAACTACATTAAAAGTACTATAAGTTATGATAATTCGTAATTCAAATAATTTAGAAAAAAATATAAGAAAAACGTGGTCAAAGAACTACCTCGTAAACTCCCCAAATAGTAAAGGGTTCACATAAATTGAAACAGAAGGAGCATATTCTATTCCTAATAAATAATTTTTTAAGGGAAGTGCCAAATAAAAATAATCGAGGGAGTACCTTTTACATATTTATTATTATACATTTGGCTAAAATTTATGCAACTTTGGAGTCACTTTTTCATTTTCAATCAGAGCATTTATTAGATCTTACTGCTTAGTACCCCATATTCTTCTCTTTGAGTGTGTTTATTAAGGAAAATATTATTTTAAAAATATTTTTCAGAAAAATAAGTGTGTTCTTATTTATTTTCTTGTGTTCGGTATGTAAGCAAAAAATATTATCCTAAAATCATTTGTATATAATCTAAAGAAGTACTATGAGATGTGGGGCTAGGGGTGGGGGTGTGGTGGTGGTGAGAAATGGGGACTACGGGGTCGGGTGTGGGGGTACTGAAGACAGAGGTGGATCCAGGATTTAAATTTTATGGGTTCAATCTATAGATTTTTAGAATTGAACCCATTATATTTTTAAAGTTAGGGGTTCATATCTATTATTTATTGCAATTTTAATAATTTTTCACATATAAATTTAAGTTCATCAAGTATTTCACTTGTATTACTATTTGGAATGTATGTGTTACATTCAGCAATTAATGAAATAATTTGGTGCATTTTAAGAAAATTATCAGTTCTTTTAATTTCTTATATTTACTCAAATTCAATTATGGGTAAAATCTGTTCTAAAGTAATGTGTGCGTTGAGAATTTTTAAATGTGTAAAACAGTTATTATCCACACTACCATTAATCATTCTACTTAAACAAATTAATACTTCTTCTAGATTTATGATTTGTATAGATTCCCTTTTTTGGGCTTAATTGCACTTAGTTGTTTAATTTATTTAGATTTTTTTCATAGTTTGTGGTCTTTTCACATCCCTTTATATAACATTACCGGATACTGGAACCCGTGCCAGCACGGGCCCAACATATATTTATAATTAAATCGATGTAATTATAAGAATCTTTCAACATATTCTACGATGTTTCTTTATTACAATTAATCAACATTTCAAAACTAATTCAATTTTATCTCTATGCAATTTTAAGAAATTTTCGACACATTTGACGTCGTTTTTTGAAAGTCACGTGTGAAAAGCTAGAAGTTTTGGAAGCATGGGTTCTATAATTTGTGTTATAGTATATTTTTTCAGATTATTTGAAATGCTTTGAGACTTTATATATTTGTGTGGTAGTAAATTATTTTATTAAGCGTAAAATTAATACCGGATAAATATTTTTAACATTAGTAAAAATATTATTAAGAACAACAACAATATTATAATATTTGAGTTTCTTATTTCATCTTTAATATGTCGTGTAAATAAAATCGTAGTAGTGGAGTAATTAACAATTGAAATATATGAAAGATTGAATCACTAAAATGAGCAAGTTATGAAAAAGTTGTCAGGCAAATTGAAAAGACAAATGCATTGTGATCCAAAATTAATAGGTGGGGCCACTAGTGTTAAAAGAAGTGTGCTCTAGCCTCTTCTAAATAGTACTACTCGACGACCCTACATCAAGCTCATCTTTTCACAAAAGTTTTACTATGTGTGAGGTATGCCATTTCATATTTGTGTGAGGGTGTCTATTAATTGACAAGTGCACAGTGGGTCTTGCATTTTTACCCTTTTCACAAGTGACCTTTCATTTTCTCTTCACATGCTACGCTACCACCTTGGAAAATTTATTGTGCTTCCCTTTTTTTTTTTTTAAGTATATATTCAATTCAAAGTTGCTACATTCTACATCCGAGAAATTTAAAATTTTAAGTGTCATCAAAGTAGACCCTGAATAGGGCTGTGTAAAAATCAGTTTAACCGATAAAATTGAAGGAAAAAAATATTATTGATTTACCGATATAAAGTTATTGAGTTAATGATTTTTATACGATTTTGTAATTTTTTTTATTGAACTACCAGTTCGATTTTGATTTTCACATTTTTATTAACGGATAACCAGTAACCCAATAAGAACATGTCACGACCTAAATGCCGCTAAGTCGTGCGGGCACCTACTATATCCCACATCGGTAGGAGAACCCTTCCCTTAATCAGTTATACAACAATAATTACTAAATAAAGCGAAATTAATGGAGAGTCTAACATATATTATAAATATCAAGTGCGGAATTCCCAATTCTAAATACCACCCAAGGAAAATGGTCAGAAATAGTACAAGAGTCACTGATCAACGTGTCTGAATAATACATGAGTCTCAAAACTAGAAATACTGTCTAAGGATCAAAGTAAGACAAGTAGTAAAGAAGGAGTCCCAGGGGTGGCGGACTCGTCCAATAAGCTCACCCTAGCAAACTCCGCAGATAGACTCGGGATCAATGTCGAGGTGCAGAAGTGGTACCGATCTCGTACTTTGCACTAAAAAAGGATGCAGCAAGGTAGGGTCAGTACAAACAAAAGTACTGGTAGATATCATAGGCCGACAACAACTAGCTAACATATACACAGGTAGAAACTGAAAGATAGACATGCTCGCAATCAAGTACAAGTAGAAATCACAATCCATTATATCAGTCTAAATATAGAAAGACATATATATACAGAATCCAAGGCATAAAAGAATGATATGAAGAATGAATACGCAACGCAAGGCAATATAATACAATGCACTGCAATGCCCGTACACACATGCTATGGCGGTGTAGATCGTTGCCCAACAGCCATGACCCATGGGGGACTCGCGAAGTCCATGTACCACTTTCACGATCCCGGTAAGGACCTCGGGCCTCGTTTACTCTCACGATCCCGGTAAGAACCTCGGGCCTCGTGTACTCTCACGATCCCGGTAAGGACCTCGGGCCTCGTGTACTCTCTTCCTTATCATCACTTCCAATCAAGTCACAACATAACCATATAAGGCTACAAGCCAACAAATCAGTCAACAATACTAACCTAGTCCATCCCAACTTCGTACCCGAAAGCGTACATGCTTTCTCCGACAGTATCTAACTATACATATGTTTCGCTAATCGAAGTCTAACCAAAAAGGTAAGCCATAACCTACCTCGAAGCCGAACGAGAGCCACGAACAATCAAACTTGAGCTTTACCCTTCCGGAACGCTTCCGAACGATCGAAATCTAACGATTGAATATTCTATGTTAATAAATTACAATTCCATCCACAAATAGGCTCACAATTCATAAATTCTCATATATATATATACACACACACACACACACATACATATATACATATATACACATTTTTAGGACTAGGACTCGAAACCTTCAATTAACCCAAAATCTTAACTTAGGATTAAAATCTAACTTCCACAACTCAAATAACATGCATTTAAAGGTGTACATACAATTCAATGCATCTAGTATTTAATTTCATAAACCTAATATGCTACGGTTGTAGTTTTAATATAAGAGTATATGGGAAAATCCGAATCTTGAACTAAGTGATGGAAACAGTACTTCAAACCAAGAAGCAAAGATACACAGGAATTGTAAACCATACCCATTTGTTATTGCTCAATTACTAGACAATCATTACACTTAGCCCTCATATGATCGTGTAATCATTATTCCATGATGAATCCAACAATTCTCACAATATTCTAATAGCACCAAAAGCTAGGACCATAAAACACCCAATTGCCGTAACCAAAAAAATAAATAATAACTTGGCAGACTCATGAATTTTGAAGAAGATAACTTTGTAGTATAATTAAAATCAGTCACGTAATGATTACAGTGAATATCAACAACAAAATGTAAAGGCCATCTACCTGATGCCTTTTGATGCCTCTCAACTGTTGTGCACAAAGAAGTTCATGGTAGTTTTCTTCCGCTACTACTGTGCCAAAGGGTTTCCGTTTTTATTTTATTTTTCTTTCTTTGCCCAAAGTAAATGAATTGTTTTTAAACTCTAAGCTTGTAAGATATATGAGTCATAAAAAGTGGGTTAAGCCCCATAATTTATTTCAATAATTTCTATAATTTACTTATTCACTTAACCATATGTATAAAATATAATCATTCCGTTAAATACCTTATTTACCAACTTATATTCTATATGTGTGAAACACATATTCCTATAAATAAACTATTTGCGCACGATAAATAATTAAATAAATATTCAAATGTTTCCCCGTCAATTAAACAACCGAGTCACCCATTACCGCAAGCTATAAACACTAAAATAAGATCACGGAAAGGGTGTTTTAGGAATACTAGGTCTAAAAGTGCTAAACGACCAAATGGGTCATTACAGAACATAAGATCTTATTAAAATTATATTTTTAAGTATATTTCAGTGATATATCTTTGTGAAGATGCGGGAGGCCAAACCAGTTATGTTTGAAAACTTTGTTGGTCCAGTTTATCAGTTAACCGATTTTTGCACAACTCTAGATTCAGGGTCTACTTGTGTAAAGCACCAACAACTCCATGCTGTGTGGGTTTTAATTAAAAAAAAAACTTTTTGAAGTATCCTAAATTTCATCTTTAGTTATCAATTTTTTAATTTAAAACTTTTTTTAAGGCCAAATATTTTCTTTTAAGGTAGTTCGGAGTTTAACTGAATTATTAAGAAGAAATTGGATAATGAAACGGAAGAATATCTTAAAGAATTTTGATCTCTGTATAATAGAATTGATTTTAGAATTAATGAAAAACAGAAAATGACAAGAGAGGAAAAAGGTTTAAAAATTAATGAAAAACAGAAGATGAGAAAAAAGAGGAAAAGAGGATAGAGAAATTGAAGAGGACGAAAAAGAAGGAGGATGAGAGGATAAAGTGGTGGGCCCCATATTATAATTCAATTAAATAATTCCTCACACACCATGTCATACATATGTCTCTCCCATGATAAATTTTTTCATCTTTTCATCATATGAAGATTGAATCACTAAAATGAGCTAGTTATGGAAAAGTTGTACTCCATATCTAAAATTTTATTATATTAGTGTTTACTACGAATACAAAGTCTGCACTTTTTTTTTGACATTATTTTTTTTTTTTAATATGGGGTTCATTTTTTTTTTAATATTGCTTGACTTTATTAATATGTGAATTCTTATTTTAGGGTAGAATGACCCAATATGTCCTATTTTAGGGTGGACGAACCCAAGTATCCTATTTTAGGGTGGAAGAACCCGATATCCTATTTTAGGGTGGAAGGACCCAATATGTCCTATTTTAAGGTGGACGAACCCAATGTATCCTATTTTAGGGTGGAAGAACCCGATATCCTATTTTAGGGTGGACGAACCCAAGTATCCTATTTTAGGGTGGAAGAACCCGATATGTCCTATTTTAGGGCGGACGAACCCAAGTATCCTATTTTAGGGTGGAAGAACCCGATATCCTATTTTAGGGTGGACGAACCCAAGTATCCTATTTTAGGGTGGAAGAACCCGATATCCTATTTTAGGGTGGACGAACCCAAGTATCCTATTTTAGGGTGGAAGAACCCGATATGTCCTATTTTAGGGTGGACGAACCCAAGCATGTCTCCGATTGTTTTCGAGGACATGATGCATAAGCCGTGTGAGGCATTTAAAGAAAATGATATCCTATTAAAGGCGGACGAGCCTAAAATGTCCTATTTTAGGGTGGACGAACCCAAGCATGTCTCCGGTTGTTTTCGAGGACATGATGCATATGCCGTGTGAGGCATTTAAAGAAATGATATCCTATTAAAGGCGGACGAGCCTAAAGTGTCCTATTAAAGGCGGACAATCCTAAAGTGTCTTATTAAAGGCGGACGAGCCTAAAGTGTCCTATTAAAGGCGGACGAGCCTAAATGCGGTGTGTTTGCGAACAATGATGTTGTCCCTTTGTCGGGCATTTAAATGTAATAATGCGATGCGGTGCCTTTGCAGTGCGGGCATTTGAAAGCAGTAGTGCATATGCAGTGCGATGCTTTTGAAGAAATGATGTCCTATTAAAGGCGAACGAGCCTAAAATGTATAGTTATTCTCGGGATGTGATATTGATGCCTCCAGCGGTCTTGGGAGATGCCTTCAGCTGTCTTTGGAAACTTAACAATGATTCCTGCAACGTTCAGAGTAAAATGGTTAAAGCTGGTAAAGTATATGATAAAATAATTGATAAAGTATGGAGTAAAGTGGTGGAATAGCCGTCTGGCTTATGATGTTGATGGTATCGTGACAGGCCAAATTCAGGACACGTAATCTTGATTTAATTCGCCTTCAATCTCGTCAACCTACAAAAACAGGTATATAAAGTCATAAAACTATTGTGATAAAAATAAATTAAAAGATAAGGTTGGAAGTAAAGCCGTATGGCTTTTGAGGCGAGGCCACAATGGCCAAGCGATGATTTTAGCCGTGATCGATAGACTTGACTGTTGATCTCGTGGCCTTTTGATTCCTGCACTCAAAGAAAAATTCTTAGTTTGGGAGGGGGAAGTTGATTCGTGTTGACTCGAAGTTTGACGTTGTTGGCGCTCCATTCGTCTTGTTTGTTTGGATCTTGCGATCTCCGTTCAAACCTCGGTAGATGAACAGTAGTGAAATAATTAAAAGAAAGTATTTCATTTGAAAGGTAGGTATGTAAGTATATATATAAGGAAATGTAACTATACGTATATAAGTTGTGAAATATGTATATATAAATGTATGTATGTAAGGAAAGATATATATGTAAATGTATATATATGTAAGTTGTAAAATATTCTGCCAACTTCAGATTGTGACACTTCTAAAGTAATTGGTCTATAATACTTCCCGTCTGGTAGCCTCAATATTGTCGATGTCCAACCGTTCTTTCGTCTATATTTTTCAAAATATGCCCCAGTTTTGGGTTCAGAAATGGTATGCTAAACTTATGTTGTGGTGTGACCGAACCTTATATAGGTTGCCTATGTATCCTTCCAGGGAATCAGGTCAGAACGTAGTTCCTAAGGTATATAAGAATGGTTTAAAATTTCTAATAAGGGGACCGAACCCGATATGTATTGCCTACGTATCCCACCAAAGGAATCAGGTCAGCGTAGTTCTATTATACAAATGGTAAAAGATTTGTTGGATTTTTATCTAAGCGTGACGGACCTGTATGTTAATAGTCTACGAATCCCGCCGAGGGAATCAGGCTATATGTAGTTCTCCTTGTATAAGGATTTTTGGATTTTCTATTATAATACAACCGAACCCTATATGGGCTGCCTACGTATCCCACCACGGGAATCAGGTCGGAACGTAGTTCGTACCTGGTTGTTAAAGGAAAGGTTGCAAACTAGGTTGTCTTACCTAATGTCGTCCTTTGATTTCTTCTTGGATTTCTAGCTTTCCGGCGTATGTCATCACCTATCGGCTATTTCAATTTCTTTCGAGGGGAATCTTGTCTTGTCCCCTAGATTCTTTGTAGTTCTCTCGAGACGTATGCTATTCATTCGTTCATTTTATGTCACAATCGTAGAGTTGATAGATTTGATAAATAAAGTAGAAAATAATAATAGATGATTAAGGAAAATCAGAAATGCATAGATTTTGCGATTAAGTTTTCAAAAGATAAGGTAAAGCAACAAAAGTCTTGAGCATGATTCAAACCTCAATTTCAAAATCGTGCTATTTCAAAAGTTTTCTACATGTTCAAACTACCAAGACTCGTGGAGTAAGAATCCAATTCTTCAAAGTCTCTCCTGGTTCGGCATTCCGGATGGTTGGTGTCGACCCGAATCAACTTTTTTGGGGATATAAGAACATAAAAATGCAAAATGATGTCAGTCTCACAACATATCTAGGTAAAGTCATGATCACATAGAGTCAAGTAAGTCATGTAGCAAATAATTCATCAAATAGAGTCAAACAAGTATATCAAACAATAACGCGTCCTAATACGCATGTGACCTCTTTGTGCCAGAGGTAGGCCTAACGTTTGTTTGAAGGGTAAAGTGTGCCATAATACGTCATCCCGTTACTTTGATTAATTAAACAAATTCTATTTCCCAAAAATAAAGTACAAAAGTTGTGTAATATTTATTACATATCAAATGAATACAACATGGAGTGTTTCCTAATCTAAGTAAATACAGTTTCCTATGTCTAACTTCTAACTCCATTTGTGATGTTTTCGTCATTCATTGTACTCCAATGCAAATCCATACCTGTCATAGAAACGTTAGTCATTCCCTCCCTCCTAAAGTTTAATTAATTCTGCAAATAGTCAATATATAGGCACAGTTATCCTTCAAATATGCATATAAAGTATGATTATTGTCGCTTGGGGTTGTGAACCCGCTTGGACGTTTAGGTAAAGTCATCTAATGGGCTTAATACACCAAGGGTATTAAACCTCCTAGGTCATGAAATGTATGCTCTTAATAAAGGGTGTTGGTTTAGCTCTATCTTAGGTTGACTAAGAGTGGGTTTACTAGACACAAGGTTCCCGAGCGGACTACTCGAGTGAGAAGGCTACGCGGTCCCCGTTACTCGGGCACCCCGCGCATACGCCAACTCTCCTAAAATTTGGATTCTACGAAAGAAATTTGCGGGTGCGCAAAACACACCTCGCGTGTACGTGTGATAGTGTGAGTTTTTCAGAAGTGGAAGAAATATGAACGGAATGACAATTTATCAAAGCAGTAACACTTAGACAGTTTATATCAAACAACAATTAATAACGCACACAATTTGTAGCATGTAAAACAGTTTAGGCAAATAAAGTAACTAAGTTAGCACACAAAGCCTAATTAAATCTAAGTCCGTTATGGTTAGAACCTAGGTTTAGTTCCCCAGCAGAGTCGCCAAGCTGTCATACCCCTTTTTAACCGGGTTAAAGTAGAAGTACGACATATTGGAGATTCCTGTTTTTTTTTGTTTAATTTTAAGGAGTCGCCACCTAATTATTTATGGTGAATTAGGACACCTAAAATTTATTAAAGTTATTTTTTAAAGTTAGCTCTGTTTAAGGTCTGCGAAACTTAAGATTCTAGGTAAGGATTCAATTAGTCTAAAGGGAAGGTATTAGGCATCCTTTAAGACCCATTAACAATGGTTAACCGACCGGACTTAGAGTTGATTAATTAAGGCTAAAAACGTAAATGTATCATTTTATAACATTTAAGAAATAATTTATAAGTATTACCAAAGTTACAGATAAATATATAAGAATGCTATGTAAAATAGGACTTGTAGAAAATATAGTAGTCTTCATATAAATAACAGCTTTTAGGAAGAAATTTGACAAATTTGAATTTTAGATAAAATTACATTATATGATTAATGACGATGTAGAAAAATCTAGACTTATTTTATAAATAGGATGCAAAAGGAGGTGAGTTTTCTTTCATTAACTTTATTTAATTATATTCGGCTAAAAGTATGCATAGTTAAATACGTCTTAAAAATAATGTTTATAAAGTATACTTGTATTAATATTACCTATTAGTGACGTTTTCAAATTTTAAGATAGTAAAAATAAAGTATGACTCCTTTGACTCAACATACGTAGTCATGCTGTTTTGAAAACCAATAATTCAAAGAAGGATAAATATTATGAGTATTATAAATAACTTAATATAAAAAAGAAGAAAATGAAATTTATGGGATTAATTATTGGTTTCTCTTTTAGATTAACCACCCATTATACTAGCATTAACCCATTAATCCTACTGAGGTTCATTCTAGCTAAGAAAACTAAAACGAAGTAAAATGTTAGTTGTATAATACAAGTTAGACCCACAAAATAAAATAAGGGGAGCAAATATAATTAATGGGCTCAACCCCATTTTAGAACTACTGCGGCATGTCGCTGTTGGGCTTTGGCCCAGTTTCTTCTTCTTTTTTTTTTTTGCGCGTGGGCTGACTCGAGAGAAAAATTTCGTTGGGGTTTGACCCAACACCGGATGCGGGAGAAGGCGAGTCCCCTCGGACTCGTATGCGATGTTCATGTATAAAACAAAAGGGAAGGAGTTAGTGTATGATCAATAAATACGGCTATAAAATATAAAATTCAAAGCAAGCAAATCAGTGACTTGTATACATGCTATGTATATTTGAGTATGCACTGTGTCATAAATTCAAGCAACGGTTACCGAAGTATGAAGCGTTGAAAAACTGCTTGCTACTTTCAGTATTCAGCAGTGACTGCGGAAGAAAGATACTGCAAGAACTAAATTATGACTTGGTTTTCGTCAATATTTGCAGCACTCCCCATTTCCAGTTTTTTTTTTTTAGCAATCGCAAAAGGTATCATTAAGAAAGAACAAGCACAGACTCTTTATACGAATGAATAACTCTTAAAAAAATCAAAATCCATTCTGTATGTTCTCACTTTATCATTTAGTAAGTAGTTAAACAAATAGCACCTTACATTTGCTTATAGTATGATGCCTACCAAAACTACCGGTAGGGAAATCTATTGGGAGCCTGAGATGTTCTTCGTTAACCACATCATGACATTACCATTATCATTATAATTTCTATTCTGATACAACTCCAAACAACCTTGCAACTAAAATGTGAACATACCAAGCAAAAACTAACCCAGATGAATACTTAACGTTAATCCTCACAAATACCCAAATTTCCGTAAGGTCATCTTCGAATACCAACGACATCAACCAGAATACTTTAATTTCCTATTTAGTGACAGAAAATGACTTAGTTCACGCGGAGACAAGTGCTCGTGCATAAGTGAAGGACAATCTCATACATCATAATGACAGGAACACAAGAAAAGCCATCTAATACTAACTGATATCAAGTGAAGCTATTTATTTGAAACATATAATTTGGTCTATGCTTAAAATGATAAAGATTAGTATTACAGGTTCGTTACAACTCCTTAAATAGGATTCTCTTCAGATGAAAAGTGAAAGAAGAGATTAGACTTATATCAAGGTTTACTAATCCGACATCAAAACACCTTCAAATTCGAACGCGATATTCGGCCAAGATTCAGTTAACAGTTAAACTGTGAGATGATGTCCTCATATTATAACTACTATTGACAGATTGCCTTATCTTATTCTACCCATTATTTATTCGAAGTAGGATCTGGCAGTTGGACATATCAAACAAGGCACATTAAACTCGGAGAACAGATTGGGACCGAGACAACAACACTAAGCATATTTGTGACTACTAATCCGCAAATGCGACTAACTACCAGGACGGACTGAATAGAGAAGCCATCACGTTTAACTCCATATTCTGAACTGATCTATTCAAAACCAACATATAGTCGCAGAACCAAATAACTACTGAAGCAAGAAAAGTAAATAAAGGAAAAGGATTGGAAAGTTGTTATTTTCTTCTACATACTGACATTTTCAAACAACCTTATTTCTATATCAAGCTGAAATTGTGAACTATAGAAAATCTTTCTGTACCAGATTACTTAATCGCAGTTGAAATTAGCCCTGCTAAGGCATAATGCAATATCTGGTCGCATAATAGCAGTAATTCAGACCCAATAAAACAATCCTTGATCAAAACATCAACTCACAAACATTGTTTAACTAACATAACCAACAGGTAAATTAAACATTACTCGTTACTAAACCGAAATTAGACTAACTAAAACTTGAACATACACAGTACTACTCAGCTGCTAAACTGAAATTTAACCAAACTGAAGCAACAACATACACGAACAACATCACAGACTTTAGATTCGAAATAAAAAGAATACACTGACCTTTTGTGGGTGCAGTGAAGTGGGGCGTTGAGGTCGTCGAATCTACTCTCTCGTTATGAATAGACCCGAACACGACGAACGATTCGAACTTCAGATTGAAACAGACCCGAAAGTTTATGTCGAGTAAATGTTCGAGAACAGATGATGATTGATCAAAAGTGTACGAAATATAAGGGTAAGCTTTGGGAAACGCTGAATAATCGTTTTTTCAAGAACGCTAAGCCAAAAAACCTCTCCTCAATGTTGAGTAATTATGTTTTTTTAATAGAAAGCTATGAGGAGAGAGAGGAGCGTATGGGAGAGAGGAGCGTAAGGTAGGGTGGGGTAGCGACAGTGATGATGAAAAGGGAAAAATAAAGAGAGGTAGGGTAGAAAGGAGGGAGGCGGCTGAAGTGGAGGCGATAATGATGAAAAAGGGAAAGAGAGGAGCGTGTGTCGGCTGTGGGTGGAGAGTGGGGTCGTCGACGAGGTGGGGACGAGGAGCGTGGGATGGAGGGTAGCGGCGGAAAGAGGAGGAAGAGACAGAGGGAGAGGTGAGGGTAAAGAGAGAGAGAGGTGAGGCGGAAAGAAAAGAAAAAGAAAGAGAAAGAAAAGAGGGATTAGGTTTAAGGGGTGGGAATTGGACCGGGTCGGGTAAAATTCATTTGGGCTGGACCGGGTAAGATGTGGGCTGGTCTGGGTAGAAAAAATATGGGTTGGGTATTAAAATGTGGGGTTGTTTAATTGGGTAGGGAAATGATATTATATTTGTATTTTGGGCCATTAATTTGGCTGAAAAATATTGGTCCTTCCTCCGCTATTTAATTATTTTTGGGATTCTAACTGGTATAATATATATTATGTAATTAATAATTAATATGTAGAAGAAAATAAAGATTTTGCAAAAATGTTGTCTTGTAATTAATTTAACGATTCCAAACTCGAAAAATGAAACGATGACGAGCATTTAAAATTTGTGATAAAGTAATACTTGTAATGTTGAAAAAATAAAAGTAGCAAAAATAATAGCGGTGAAAATAAAGTATTTAGCTTATTAGTAAATTTAGAAACCCGGGTAAATTAAATAGGAAAGGGATAAATTGGGTGTCAACACCGGGTTCTACTTTTTTTTTTTAATATGAGTTTTTTTATTGTATGTTGTTGTACAATAATTTCATTTACTCATGCTAATAGGTTGATACGCATATGACAATAAATTCATCATTATTGATTTAATTGTTTGATTTTCTAAGCACTTTTTTTTAACATTGTTTGTTTTTTTAATATGGAATTCACTTTTTTTTTTTAATATTGCTTGATTTTGTTAATATGAGATCCACTTTTTTTTCCCCCATGAGTTTGAATGTGGTGGGTTCTCCTTAATGGTTGGTGTTTAATATGGGGCCCATAATTTTTTTTTAATATGAGTTATTGATTATTGATTTAATTGTTTGTTTTTCTAAGCACTTTTTTTTTTAACATTGTTTTTTTTTAATATGGGATTCACTTTTTTTTAATATTGCTTGATTTTGTTAATATGAAGTCCATTTTTTTTTCCCCATGAGTTTGAATGTGGTGGGTTCTACTTTTTTTTATTTTTTTATTACTGGTTGGTGTTTAATATGGGGTCCACAATTTTTTTTTAATATGAGTTATTGTTTAATATATATGGTCACAATTTTTTTTTTAATATGAGTTGTTGTTTTTTTTTTTTAATAATAAATAATATATGAGCCCACCATTTTTTTAATAATAAATAATATATGGGCCCACTATTTATTTAATATATATGAGTCCGGTTGGGCCCACAAACGGACGACGAAAGGGGAGCCCAACCGGCTCTTCTATATAGTGTAAACTAGATGGCCTATGCCTGTGCTGCGCACGAACCCAACACTTCGGATAATAGTGTATCTATGTATATGTACTTATGTAGTTGTATTTAAATAGTAATAATATATATATATATATATATATATATATATATATATATATATATATATATATATATATATATATATATATATATATATATATATACACACACACACACTGCGTTCAAAATACGATTAATATAACATTGTAGTTTGTGCTCCGTATCTAAAACTTTATTATATTCATGTTTGCTACGAAAATTTATTAATACTTTTTAAAAGAGAAGAATCATTTAAAAGAAAACTATTTTCCTCTCTTTGAGATAAAATAATAGTAATATTTAAGCATCAGTTGATACTTTCAATTTTAATTCGATTAATTTAAAGGTGTAAAATACTTATTATTTTTTTATCAAATTTTGATTTGGATAATTCTAATTCAAATTATTAAATTAATGTTACATGTTTAAAACAAAACTAAGTAGAAATTGATTTTCTATTTGAACGAAGAAATGCTATTTTTTAATTTTTGGTAAATATTCTCGGTTTAGCTCATTTTACTTGTCATGTTGTCTTTTGCATGGTTTTTTAAGGAAACGAGAATTAGAATTATAATTTGACTAATTTACCTTATTCATTATTTGATCTTCATTTTATATTAATCTCTTTTAACATTTATTAGAGTAAGAATAAAAATAAAAAGGTAATTAAGTTGTATCTTATTTTTTAAATATATAAATTTTAAGTATATTTATTTTAGTAAACATAACAAATAAATGACATGGCGGAATAGCAAATACAACAATTAAATATTTTGAAGACAAGTAATAATATGGGGTCCATGTTTTTTTGGTTGCAATAATTTCATTTGCTCCCATTAATGGGTTAATATACACGTGGCAATGAATCCACTATTATTGACTTGATGGGGATACTTTGGGAATTACATGAATATTGTTTGATTTTTTAATATATGGGGTGCACGTTTTTTTTTTTTTTTGACGTTGCCTTTTTTTTTTTTTAATATGGGATCCACTTTTTTTTCATGAGTTTGGAGAGGGTGGGGTCCACCTTTTTTTTCATGAGTTTGGAGGGGGTGGGGTCCACCTTTTTTTTTTTTAAGAGTGATTGACGACGAAGCATGGGTAAACCGAAACTTCTATATAGTAGAAAAATAGAAATATAATAAAGTATTTCTATCTACTTTTTAGAAGAGTTGGTAATATAAAATATAAAACGTCATTTTTTTACCCTTAAATAAAAAAGTGGGTGGGACCACAAGATTTTTTTTGCCCTTAAATAAAAATGTAGGACCGAACACGGACGACGATCTTGCCTTTATAAACCGGCTCTTCTATATAGTAGTAATAGTAAAGTAATGCATATAATTTCTTTTATCAAATTTTGATTTGGATAATTCTAATTCAAATTATTATATTAATTTTACATGTTTAAAATGAAACAAAGTAGAAATTTGATTTTCTATTTAAATGAAGAACTTCTATTTTTTAATTTTTAGTAAATATTTTTTGTTTAACTCATTTTACTTGTCATGTTATTTTTTACACGGTTTTTTAAGGAAACGTTAATTAGAATTATAATTTCATTAATTTACGTTATTAATTATTTGATCTTCATTTAATATTATTTTTTATTTTATGACATTAATCTTTTTTCACATTTATTAGAGTAAGGGAAAAATGAAAAAGTAACTAAATTCTATGTTATTTTAATATATAAGTATTTTAAGTATATTGCTGTATAATAATTTCATTTGCTCCCACTAATGGGTTAATACGCATGTGGCAATGAATCTATTATTATTGATTTAATTGTTTGATTTTCTAAGCATTAACATTGTTTATTTTTTTAATATGGGATTCACTTTTTTTTTTTAATATTGTTTGATTTTGTTAATATGGGGTCCACTTTTTTTTTCCCGCGAGTTTGGATGTGGTGGGTTCCACTTTTTTTTTTTTTTTTAATACTGGTTGGTGTTTAATATGGAGCCCAATTTTTGTTTTTTAATATTAGTTGTTGTTTTTTAATTTAATATATATGAGGCCCGTAATTTTTTTTTTTTTAATATGGGACGACGAAAAAGGAGCCGGTTGGACGACGAAAAAGGAGCCCAACCGGCTCTTCTAAATAGTTAGGAAGAATGTTAAAGAAATGTGCTCTAACCTCTTCTAAATAGTATACTATGTCGACGATCCTACATCAAACTCATCTTTCTATATAGTTAATAAAAAAAAAAGAAACATAGTTAATAATAAAAAAGAAACTTATCTCATGATATTAACGAGGATCAAGGGACAGTGATGTGATCCCACCAACAAAAATTATTAGCATCACTATTGACAATTTACAACTTTTGAAAAAAGCATTAAAAAAGAAACAATTTTTGACACATCCCTTCAGCTTTGTAGTGTGATAGAAATAAAAGAAGGAAATGAAAAGATAAGAGTAACTACAAGAAAGTAAGGCAAAAAGAGTCACAACAAAGTATCTTTAATCTCTTTTTATATACCCCATTATCATATTATTTTGCTCAAAAGTAATAGTACATACATCAATGAATACTAGCAAGTGAATACACACAAAACCAGCAAGGAATTAAAATAAAAAAACTTCAATATTCTATTATGCTCACCCCACCTATCTTATTAGCATTATTTATCTTTGTTTGCATTTTTTCTCAACCCCACCATTGGTGCACAGCAATACCCTCGTCTCTTAACAATCCATACAATGACAAACATTCCCAATATGCTCTCCTATTTTTCTTGTCGCCTTTTTTAATTCCTTGATGTTTACATTCCAAGAAAAGTTCATCAATTAACCTAATACTTTTATTTCTCACCATTTCTTCAACCACATCAGCCTCTGCCTTCATTACCACATACTCATTTTCTTTTACATTATTTTTTAACCAATCAGACATGCTAATAATAGTCAACGGGACCTCTTTTCCAGATGATTCTTCATTCACAGTCTCAATCTTGAATATCTCAAATCTTGTGTTTCTTGTAGGATAATGCTTTGAAAACCAAGTAGAATAATAATTATCACTTGATTTTTCATTCTTGTCTTGTAAACCAACATCAATGAAGACCCTTCTTGGGTAACTCTCAAGGGAAACTCCCATTAAATCTGGTAAAAAATGAGTCTTTTTTAAATATCTACTTGATTTTCTTGATGCTGCTCTTGGTGGTTCAAGTAGTACATTTTCTAGTTTCTTTAGTGCTGCCTTTTTTGCATTTGTAATTTTCTTTGCCTTAGGCATCCGATATTCAAAATCAACTGACTTGACTAATTCGGATTCGCTCTGAGCAGGCCGACTAAGGGAAGTAAAGTGCTCCCCATAAAAAAGTTTTCTGTTCCCAGAACTCAAACCTGAAACTTTTTCTGCATTAGTTGCAAGAGTGAAAAGTCGTCGCCGCGTCGAAGAGTCGCTTGAGGCATTCTTTATTTTCTTCATGGCTACAATAGTTGAATCAAATTTTCTAGCATAGACAATCTTGTAATTTGATGGATGTGGAAATTCATCAACCATAGGATTGTCATTAAGTGGTACAACTACAATACCACCAACCTTCAATGCTCTTTCAATAAAATTTGATGATTGAGGGTAGCCATAGGCAAATACAAAGTCAAAATTCTCATTAGGGACAAGATTTTGTTGTGTAGAATCTGAAAAAGAAATCAAATCTGGATTGTAATCTTTAACAAATTGAGAATTGTAAGTTTCTTCCTCATTGCCATTGCTAACAAGAAGGGACCTATCACCCATTTTTAGAAGTCCTTCATTGGCCAGATCTTGAAAAATAATAGGCATAAACTCCAAATTAATTGGACTATTAGCCATCTCTACTTTGAAATCATTAGATTGGAACCGTGATAAGTACCCGATTATCGTGTTAATCCAAGGTAAAGAGACAATAACCAATGCTAAAATTGTTGCACGAGCCATAAACTTCAAAACCCAAGAATGGTCTATTCTTATAATCACCAACTTTGTGTCCCAATGATAGTCCATTAGTCCATCTATGTGTAAACCTCTCATTTTGTTGTGTTGCTTGGTGTAAAAACCTTGCAACATATTATTCATCGCTTTGTACCTCATGTTTAACACGAAATGAGAATGAGCACAGATCACGAAAAATCTTGAATGCGTAATGAAACAAGCTAGCTAGACACTACGGTTACAGGAAGAAGGTTGAAGAAAACTCGAAGAAAGTTGAATATTATTAGTTTAAAAAAGAAAAAAAGAGAGAGATGGGTGAGCTACAATATTAATAATGGAGAGAATAAGAATATTATTTTAGCGTGTGCAAAACCTGGCAGCTGTGTGATTTCCACCCACGAGGGCAACTCGATTAGTTTGCACTTTTGCCCACAATAACAACAAATCTTTTAACCTCTGAATTTCCATTTGTTAATAATATTTCTACACTCCTTCCTTCTATAATTTCCAGATCGATGACTTCTATTTGGAATATTAACACTATTCCATGATCCAGTTTTTAGCGATACATTGGAAAAAACTCCAATAATATTTTCGTCATCGATCAGAAATAAAGAAGGAAGGAGGAGGTATAATAAGAGCAAAGACTATTTATATTTATTTTTATTTTTTGGAATTTTTTCGTTTATACTTTGAAATGCTATTTTTTCTAGGTTATATAGAAACTACTATAGTACAGATTAAGGGGTGTTAATTCAAATTGCATATGGTTGGCTCTGCGAACATTTCTCTCTAAAAGGAATGGTGAAAACTTGTCATCAAAGATGGGTGACTTTCACCATACAATCTTGATTAGAATAATTAGGGGTGTTCAAATGAGACCGAAAAATCGATCTGAACCGGTAAACCAAGTCAAACCGACTTAATAAACCGAAAATCGGCTTGGTTTGACTTGATTTGGTTTTAAATTTAAAAAAACGATAAAATTTGGTTTGATTTGGTGTTAAACCAAAAAACCCGAACCAAAATCGAACCAAACTGATAGATACATACATATTTAACACTAACACACACACACACACATATATATATATCTTCTTCAAAGTTTTGGCTCAAACCAAGTCCAACATAAATTCAAATAATTAGAAAGAAAAGTGTAGCCCATTTAAGTTTAAAGTAAAATAAAATAAAAATTTGCTAAAGGTAAAATAAAAATCCCCCCCCCCCCCTCCCCCCCTAATCCAGTGTTACGGTTCCCTCTTTTACATGCCATCTGAATTACTACTAATAAACTAGCATTTTATCAGTAACAAATTAAAGGGAAAAAAATGGTATTTGGAATTTAAAAAGATTTGGTAGATGACTTTGTCTTTCTGTTTATCATTTTCCATTTTAATTTCTGTGCTTTCTTCTCAATGCTTTATAATCACAATGAGTCTAGATAACAAAAATTCAGGAGGGCTGCGTAATATCAAAAAGCTATATGTAGGGAGATAACTAGAATCATGAAAAGTAGATGTTACGATTCTGTAATTCCTATACCCATAGCCATAGGCCTATACCTAAATAAAGTAAATGAGTAATTAAGAAGATTCTTAGATTTGAGTGGCTCACGACAAAGCCGTATTTAGTTACCATTTAATTCAAAGGTTCTTTGTATTAATACATTCTTAAAATTTGAAAAAATTGAACCAAACCGATAAAACCAAAAAAACCGAAACCGATAGAATTTATACTATAATGGTTTGGTTTGATTTGAATATTAAAAAAACCCGACTTAATTGGTTTGGTTTGGTTTTAATCAAAAATCAAGTCAAACCGAACCGTGAACACCCCTAAGAATAATCAACAAACATTTGTAAGAGGTTAGGCTGATTAATATTTCTTGGTTTTATAACCGAGAAACCTCTAAGGGCCAGTGACTAGCAGTTTGAAATTCGGTGAATAAGGACTCGCCCCTCTACCCTTCTCTACTTAAATACCAGGTCTTTGAACTGCGGTAAGGTTTGAACGTGTGATGGTCTTGGTATATGTTTCACTCTTTCGGGCTTCAAATTGACCATATGCCTAGAAGTTTTTGGATCTCCTATATGGGTGGATTGTTAGGGGCCAGAGAGGCGTACACACAAGACTGCTATTTGGTGGACTATTTGGAGAAAAAGAAATGCTAGAAATATTTGTAGACAAAAAGGACAATATTCTTAGAGCCTATCTGGATGGGCTTAAAAAAAGCAGTTTATAAGCAAAAAAAAAAAAAAAAGAGTAAAACTTACGCAAATAACTACCTTTTAACAGCTTCTAACAAGCTATAGCTATAAGTTGAAGATTTACAATTCGTAGTTGCTTTTGGTTGTATGTCAGTTGTATCTCGCGTTTTTGAAATACAGTGAAATATAGCGAAATACAGTGAAATAAAGCGTGGCTATTGAATAAAAAAAAACGGCTATATTTATGGCAATAAAAATCTTTTTCAAATTATATGGTAATTTGTATTAATGGTTCCATGATTCATGCAAACCTCATGAGGTTCCACTACAGCTAACGTCTCTCTTTCAAAATCACTCCATTCAAAAGTTTTTTGCTGGTTTTTGTTGTATTCGGTTGTATTTCGTGTTTTTGAAATATACGAAAATACAAAGTTTGACAGAGTAAAAATAGGCTGTATTTATGGAACATATTCTCTTCTTTCATTTTAAATGGTAAGTCAAATTAAATCAACCATGTATCACGCAACGGCTGAAGTTCCATAACATCTCACATTTCTCTCTCCAAATTGCTCCATTCCAAACTTTTAGAAATACTTACAAATACAGAAAAATATACACTCGAATACAATGAAATATGGTTGATTGTTTAAGAAATATAAAATTGCAATATGCGTATATACAATGGAATACAATGAAATGTATCAGAAACTGTGTCGTAAATTAGAAATACATTGAAATATAGCGAAATATACTGAAACAGTACACTGAAATATACTGAAAACAGTATATTGAAATATAGCGAAATATACTGAAATATATTGAAACACCACAACCACAAACTCTACCGAACTACCACAACAACTGGAAAAACCCTCCTCCTTCCTCCGCCGCCTTTCTTCCGATCCACCATCCTGCTTCACTCCAAAAATCCTACCGAACCACTACAACAACTGGAAAAAACCTCCTCCTTCCTCCGTCGCCTTTCTTCGATCCACCACTGTCCTCCTCCACTCCAAAAACAATACCGAACCACCACCAAAAACCCTTAATACATGAAGCATACAAAGTTCAGATCTGAAAAGCTAGAACCTTAAGGTTTTTTTCGAGTTTGGAGATGGAGATGGTAGTAATAGTGATGGTGGTGGTGGCGGCTCCGATGAATTTATGGCGGCTCCGACGAATTTATGTCCTGAGAATATAAAATACGCAAAATTAATCTGATTTGATTTCCAAAATGTTCATAAACCGAACACACCTGGAGACATTTACACACTTTGTGCAAGGATGAGATGCCCAATCAGATTTTCTCAAGAGAAAATCATTCGCGGTTTAATTTATTAATATTTCTACACTTACATCTACCAAAGTTGTTTATGGCTGCTTCGATTAATCGTTGGCAATCTTCAACTTTGGAAACATCAGCATGTATAGGAATAACATTTGGTGATCCAAGCCAATAGGCCATGTCTGCTACTTGCTCAAGACTCTGCCGCCTTCTTGGGTTTCATCGGAGATGGAGACTGTAGTAATAGTGGTGGTGGCTCTGATGACACAGCGGTGTGGGTGGTGTAGATAGAGAAAGGAGGGAGGGCTTAGTGAGGGGAGGGAGAAGAGAGGTTGGAGATAGAGAAAGGAAGGGAGAGAGGCGGCAGTAAGGGGAAGGTGAGAGAGGAGAGAGAATTTTTTTTAGGGTTTGAAGAAGATGATAAATCTTAAATGTATAGTGAGGGAGAATAGAGAGGTACATGTATTTCAAAAGTTATTGGACCAGTTATGAAATGTAATTTTGAAAAAATAAAGCTACAAAAATTAAATAAAAAATAAGGTAGTTATTATTCATAAATAAGTCTTAGAGGTAGTTATGACAGGTAAATTTTTCCTATAAAATAAGTTGGGATAGCCCAACTTATTTTTTTTGGCTTATAAGTTGTTTTCGCTACTTTAGATAAGCTTAAGCCAAATGGGCTCAATTATTTTTTGGGATTATTTTAAACACAAAATGGCTTTGAGCTGGCAAGCCAAACACTCAAAAAAGCTGAAAACAGCTTAGCTTATAAGTTGTTTTCAACAACTTATAAGTCAATCCAAACGGGCTCTTAATCTTTAAGTTCAAATGTATGTTTTTTCTTTCTTCTTTAGCGCATTGCATACTCTGTTTTAACGAATAGAAATGCTACTATACCAACACACTCTTGTTGCTGATTGGGCAACCTCCCCAATCAGCATCCGTATAAGAAATGAGATCAGCAACTGAGGAGGGATAGAGATGCAAACCATAATCAAGTGTGCCCTGAATGTACCGGATAATACGCTTGAGGGCGTGCATATGATCATCAGTCGGAGCATGCATGTGTAAGCAAACCTGTTGAACAACATAAGAAATATCCGGCCGTGTGAATGTGAGATACTGAAGAGCACCTGCAAGACTGCGGTAATGACTCGGATCATCATACAGAGCACCAGAACTGCTGCTCACCTTTGGCTTAGTATCAACAGGGGTAAAAGATGGCTTACAGGAAGACATGCCAGCACGTTCAATTATCTCTTTCGCATACTTACGTTGCGAAAGAAACATACCATCCTTGCGACGAGAGACCGCAATGCCAAGGAAATAATTCAAGGGACCTAGATCCTTCATAGCAAATTCTGAGGCTAGAAGTGTGATAATCGAGCATCTGAGTGAATCTGAGGAAGCAGTGAGAATAATATCATCAACATATAATAATATGTATGCCATACGGGACCCCTTCTGGTAGATGAACAAAGAATTATCAGATCTGCTGTTAGTAAAACCAATGGTAGTTACATAATCTGCAAACCGTTTATACCATGCCCGTGGAGCCTGTTTAAGTCCATACAAAGACTTACGTAACAAACATACATGATCTGGATGAGTGGGATCCCTGAATCCCATAGGTTGATGCATGTACACTGTTTCCTTAAGTTCACCGTGGAGAAAAGCATTTTTAACGTCCTGTTGATGGATGGGCCAATGCTTGGACAAGGAGAGACTAAGAACCGTGCGGATCGTTGCCGGTTTAACTACCGGACTGAAAGTTTCCCCACAATCAATGCCAACCTGTTGAGTTTTGCCATCATCTACAAGAAGGACCTTATGCCTCTCAAAATCACCATTAGCTTTTTCCTTATGAGAGAAAATCCACATTGAACGAATAACATTCACATTAGGTGGACGGGGAACCAACTCCCACGTCTTATTAGTAATAAGAGCATCCAATTCATCATTCATAGCCATTTTTCAATTCGGGTCACGAAGGGCGAGCAAAGGGGTACGAGGTAAAGGAGACTTCGTAACCGTGGTATTTAAATTAAACAGTTGTTTTGGCTTAAAAATACCTCTTTGACTACAGGTCACCATTCGGGGTTGATTCGTGGAGATTGGCAGGGAAGGAGGAATTGGAGTGGGTGGTGAGGAGTGTGAAGGGAGAGGCTGGGCCGAATGTGGAGGAGAAGGGGAGGCCGGCTGGTTAGCTTGACTGTGGCCTGGGCTGGACTGTGCAGCAGTAGAAGTGGTTAAATGATGGATCAAATATGGGGAGAGTCCATCATCTAAAAAATCATAAGTGTGAGAGGAAGGGGAATGTATTTTGGAGAAGGGAAACACACTCTCATCAAAGATCACGTGGCGACAAACAATGATTTTGTTGGACGATAAATCATAGCAATTGTAGCCCCTATGGTTCGTAGGATATCCCAAAAAGACACAAGGAGTGGACCGTGCTTGTAATTTGTGGATAGTGGTGGACGGAAATAGAGGATAACACAGACACCCAAAAGCCCGCACATGAGAGTAAGACGGTTTCCGTTGGTACAAGACCTCAATAGGAGAAGCATGACTCAATAGCTTGCTTGGTAAAACATTAATAAGATATGTTGCCATTTGTAAAGCATGATGCCAAAAGGAAGGAGGAAGGGATGCATGGGCAAGAAGAGTCCTAGTGATATTATTGATAGACTGAATTTTCCGTTCGGCTTTCCCATTTTGTGAAGAAGTGTGAGGACAAGATAGACGGAAAGACATCCCATTAGACTCACAAAATTTCCCAAACTGACCATTGTCATACTCCCGCCCATTATCACATTGAATATTTTTAATATTACGCTCAAATTGAGTTTGAATGTGGGCTTTTAAAGCTAAGAATTTTGCATAAACGTCAGACTTCTTAGCTATTGGAAAAGTCCATAAGAACTTGGAAAAATCATCCAAAAACAAAACATAATAACGATGTCCCATGGAACTCAAAACAGGAGATGTCCATAAATCACTATGAATAATGTCAAACGGCAACAATATTTCAGAAATTGATGAATTAAATGGCAACTTAATGTGTTTACCAAAAATACAAGAACGACAAATACTAGAACTACTAGATTTAGTACATTCAATGCTTTTATTGAGTCTAAGATAGTCCAAAATAGAAGCTCCCGGGTGACCCAAACGATCATGCAAAGCTGGATGGAGTGGTGGAAGGATTTTTGAATGTGGTGATGGGATAAAGGTCGCCCCGGCTATCACACCTCATTAGAGCCATCCCCGTTCGGAAATCCTTCACAGAAAACCCAAAAGGATCAAATGCAGCAGTCACAGAATTATCAGTGGTAAACTTACGAACTGAGATTAAATTTTAATGAGTTTAGGAGCATGAAGGACATTTCGTAAGGTTAAGGGGGGATTTGGGGAAGGCAAGCTAGTATGACAACAACCACGAATTGGAATTGAATGACCATTCCCAACAACAATACCAGAATTATGATTGCTCAAATTAAAATAAGATGAGAGATTACCAGATGTGGATGTCATATGAGAGGTAGCACCGGTGTCCATATACCAATTTGGGTCGGGTGGATTCAAGCTCATCGTGTGCATTGCTGACTCAACATCCGTTGGAACGTAGGTTGGAACATACGAGCCCATAGGGGCTGCTGTGGCAGTGTACAACTGTTGGGGATGAGGGCCCAACACACTCTGTTGGTACTGTGGCCGTGTTGGGGCTGCTGTAACTGGACAAGCCCAACTTTGAGTTGGATATGGGCAAGGTGGAGCGGTGTAAGGCACCCATTGCCACTGCCAAGAACCCTGACCCGTGGGTGCTGACCCATGAGACTGTCGACCAGCGTGTCTCCCGCCACCGTTGTTCCTGCCACCGGAACCGCCGGACCCATGTTTGCCGCCACCAGTATTCCTGCCGCCAGAACCAGACCCACCTTTCCGCTCGGAGTTGTTGCGGTTGTGGTGTTTATTTTTCCCACGATGATGGTGAGAGTTATCGGGTGGGGAAGCAGCGTCCTCCGACGCGACCAGCATTGCAGTGCTGCCACCAAGCGCCGCCTGTGCCGCGAGTTCGCGTTCCTCCAAGAGAAGAGAGGAGCGTGCCTCGCTGAATGGTGGAAGAGGCTTCGCGTGCCGAATTTGCGTACCAAGTCCTTTATACGCCTCACTGAGGCCAGAAACTAACTGAAGCACGAGTCGGCTGTTGGTGACTGGGGCGCCGACATTCTTCAGCTGGTCGGAGAGGCTTTTCAGACGCTGACAATAGGCAGAACCATTCGAAAAATCCTCCAGACGGGTATGAGTGAATTCTTGTTCAAGAAGTACCGCTCGAGCATTCTGATGATTCTGAAATATGTCCCGTAAACAATTCCATGCCTCCATTGCTGTGGCTTCCGGTTCAAGAATAGTGTTCAGGAGGTCCGTGGATATGGTGGAATAAATCCACTGTAGAACAGTTGCGTCAAGGGTGGACCAAAGTTCGATCTCAACATCGGTTTTAGGAGCCGGCTTCTCCTTCCCTGGCGGTGGAGGGATGATATGATGGAGCACCTTGTGTGAGCGAGCATGGATTTTGAAAAGTTCCGCCCACGTCCCATATTGCACGTTTTCCATCTCGAGAACGATGGAGATATGATTTCGGATATTCGAAACCATTAGAGCCGGATGGAAGGAAGAACCACCAGTGGACTTGCCATCAGAGTTGCCGTCAGACATGGTGACTTAGAGAAGAAGATGACGGAGGGAGAAGAAGAAGCAGTTAGGGCACAACGGAAGAAGAGGAAGAAAACCCTAGCTGACTGATACCATGAAAGAATTATATTCCGTGCCTATTTCATTAGCTGAGGTATCCATATATACAAGAGATCCAACCTAATTCTAATTAGCCAATTACGGCTACTTATGCTAACAATATTTGACTAATTATGCTAACAAATCATTTACATTATTTTACACCTAAGGAATATATTTACATATATTCTAACATTATCAAAAAATTATCTTTACTAGCTTTATGAATTATGCCACTTATAAATTTCTCTGTCATTTCAATCCAGTTCATCCTTTTATATAAATCAACAAACGCTCAAAATTGTGGTTACTAAATTTGCATGAATCCGCGACTTTTGTGGTGTAAAAAAAAAAAAAAAAGTTGAACCAAAATAGCACTTAAAAATAATAATTAAAAAACTAGGTTTCACGCACGAATTTCGTGCGTGAAAGAGGACAACATAAGCTGCCCCTTCCCTTCCCCACCACGGTCCCCCTAGTTTGAAAAAAAAAAATCCACCCGCCATTAAAGGCGATTTCTGTGGTCCCCCAAGCCCTTAAAAGGTCGCTTTCGTGTTGTTTTTCAACCCGAAAGTCAATATTCTTAGTATATTGAAGTGTAGGAACAAGTTTCTAAGGTTGAATTTCGGAATAGAGCGGCGTAGAACTCATCTCAAAAACTCAAAAAAAGCTTCAATCTAGGTATTTCACTACAGATTTTCTATTACATTATTAAATATATTATTACCCTAAACATGATTATTGTGTAATTATTGCTGATTTCGAAAAAAAAAAAAAACTTTTACCCCTTTTTTTTTTGCGTGCCAAACAGCCCCGTTTTTTTTTTTTTAATTTGTTTATTTGTTGTTAATTTGTTAATTATTTATTAATTTTTTATCTAGTATTTGTTAATTGTTAGATTAGCGACTTAAGTATTTGTTAATTGTTAGATTAGCTATTTCAATTGTTAGACTAGCTAATTATTTATTTAGTTTTTGTTAAGCCAATTGTTTATTTGTTAATTGTTTGATTAGTTGGTTAATTGTTTATTTATTAAATATATGATAATTGTTTGCTAGCTAATTGTTAATTATTTGACTTATTAATTATTAACATTTATATTTTAGGATTGAAAACCCTTAGTTTAGGATGGAAAACCCGTAGTTTAGGATTGAAAACCCTTAATATAATTTTTGATAAAAGATTACATAACTAATACTACTTGTTAATGATTAATTTTAAAATGCGTAAAACAGATGGATCACCACAATCATTAATATAATTTTCGATAAGAGATTACATAACTAATGCTACTTGTTAATGATTGATTTAAAATGCGTAAACCAGATGGATCACCACAATCCTTAATATAATTTTCGATAAGAGATTACATAACTAATACTACTTGTTAATGATTGATTTAAAATGCGTAAAACAGATGGATCACCACAATCCTTAATATAATTTTCGATAAGAGATTACATAACTAATACTATGATAAGAATCGGGTTACTTGAACAAAACAAGATTACAATGCGGAAGCGAAAATATGAAGATTAAAGACAAGAATATAAAGATAGGCGAAATTCAAGAATAAAATCCCCAAATTTCAAGATTAAGTGATAGGAACCCTAATTGGTCTTAGTATTCAAAATTAGCGGAAGACTAATTAAGATACTAATAGAGTCAATTCAAGAACTTATATCAAAAGGTGATCTAGACCCCTATTTCGAAGAAATTAGAGACAATAATTAGTATAAGACTAATTACCTTTTTAACTTACGAATAACAACCAAAGATATCAAGTACGAATTAATCTTACCTCTTAAAAAGAATCGTTCTTATAAGGTTGCAAGATAAATCCAAAGTAGCCACACAAAGGTGTAAAATAGAGAAACTCTCAATAATATTAATATTTGTCTAATGAAAATAACAAAATCCAACCCTATATAAAGGGAAACCTATCCCAAATAGAATGGGATTCGAATTCTACTCTTATGGAAATAATAAATAATAAAACCTAACTAGGATTAAACTAGGAAAGCATGTAAAAATAATACCAAAATTCTTCCTAAAAATTAGCTAACAAAATCGAAGGAAAGTTAAACCAAATAACACCAAAAATACACGCCTATTTTTTGCACATTTGGGCGTGAGAACCAGCCCTTTGTTGGGCCTAATTGCACGTGCAAAACAGTCCTTGTTGGGGCTTGTAGAGTCAACTCTTTTGGGCTCCTTTAGTCCTTCCATGTGGCAGCTCCTATCACTATCCTTTGGGCCCCTATGTGCAGCTTTTTTGGGCTTCATGTGTGTCCAAATCATCCTTCTTTTGAGTTTGGACTTGGACCATAAAATATGTGTGGCATCTAGCCACGTCGTCGCCACAATTCTTGGGATTTCTTTCCACGATAATTATCTTCTTGATTTCCCATTGAAGCCCATCCACCTTTAACGGAGGTATGCCACCGTGGATGCTATCATACTACTTGTTAATGATTGATTTAAAATGCGTAAAACAGATGGATCACCACCCTTTTGATCTGGGGTCCTTCGACCGAGAGGTACTATATCTTCAGCCGGAGCATAGGTCGCAACATATATGGACATCCGACCTATAGCCTGAGGCTCAGGTCCGTACTCGGTTGGGGGACTCAGAATGGGAGATCTTAGCTGCTCACCCCTCACATCCTTGCATCCTGGATATATGACGTTGTGGCGATATCTACCGGTGCGTCGATGTTGGTCGGGTACAGCACGATAGGTCACCAGTGACGGCCTTGATTGAGAGATGGCGACTGGAGATGCACACAATTCATCTCTGCACCGGTGAGGCTACCATTATCCTCCAGGATGTGGAGGTCATTTATGGGCTACAGGTTGATGGACGCCCATTGTATATTGAGGAGCCTCAGGTACTGCCGCCTTACCTGGATGAGTTGACTAGGCTCACCAATTTCGAGGCTCCGGCTGATGATTTTTTGGGCAAGAGTCAGGTTTTGATGTTGGCCCTTCATGCTCACTTGCGCCTCATAGACATGGAGCATCTGATTGGAGAGGACACGCATCAGGCTGATGATGACCGACGTGCGCGTCTATACCTACTCATCATATTCGGGGGCCCTGTTCCGGAACACTTCGGGTTCGCATGTGAGCTAGAGGTATTTTCGGTATATCGACGATCTCGCTGAGTTAGGATGTTATAGTTGGGGCACTGCTGTGCTAGGCTATATTTATCGAGGATTCTTTCGATGTTCTATGGGCACGAGGGTAGAGGTCCCTGCATTTTGCTGGCTCTTTCAGGTAATATATTTAAGTGTGTGTAATTAAACACAATTTTTTTTTTGAAACACGACTGATAAAATAATTTTTTTAATGACGATATCAGATATGTGTGTGGACTAGGTTGAGACCTTTTCAGCCCACACCTGCTCACTCTCTTGCTGAGCCGATGCCATACACGCAGAGATGGTCGCGAGATGTACGCCGATGTGCGGAGACGCAACACAACCTTCTCCCGTTTAGGGATCAGCTAGAACGCATGACGGCACAGACGGTATGTTCATATTTTGGATCCACACGCTAGACCACATAGATACTATTTTAGTCTTTTATTTTTAATTAGTTCAATTCTTTTTACAGGCTTATATATGGACGCCGTATGACCATATTTTGGATGAGCTGTCGACGTTTTATAGGGCTGGTCAGCACATGTGGATGTCGCGGTGTCCATTGATACATATGGATATCGATGAGTATCACGTGCCCGACCGTGTGTTACGGCAGTTTGGGTATGTACAAAATATACCCGCGACTACGGATTGGAAGTACGACCACTATGTGAAGGACGAGCGTTCGGGCGTCACTGATGCATGACGGCTCCATATGCAGCAGCAGGTCCAGAGTTAGGATGCGAGGATGACGAGCCTGGAGGTGGTCGGATATGACACTCCGATCCATGTGTACTGGAGTGGTACATGCGGATCACTCGAATCATTATTGGCAACCCCACTAGGCGTCATCCAGATGGCCTAGGATATGTAGCTCTCGCAGGAGCTTATGAGGCGCTGGTAAGTTTTATTAGTCTTAAACTTAATCCATCGTCTTATGTACTACTTTACAAATTTATTCAATTGTTAATATTTGCAAACATATGCAGGTACGGACCGTTCAGACGATGTGCTATGAGAGCACTGCCCGTACGGAGGCCCCCGAGATAGCGGAGTATGCAGCACTGATGATTGAGCTTGCCGAGACTGGTATGCTATTGGTACATGACTTTGAGCGTCTCGGTGAGCGTGTTCCTGGTGCCCCACCTCAGACAGCGGGTGGTCGTGGTCGCCGAGAGTGTAGGACCATAGGAGCTGGTGGCCGAGGTGGTAGGGCTGGCAGAGGTGATGAGGCTCTGTAAGCTTCAAAGATCCCACTGAGTTCTTACCGGCCGTCGACTACAGATATCCCATCGACTTCTTCTTCTCGGCCGTCGACTTCACAGACACCTTTGTATTCGCTGGACCCTTTTTCAGATTATG
Organism: Lycium barbarum; assembly: GCF_019175385.1. Taxonomy (NCBI): domain Eukaryota; kingdom Viridiplantae; phylum Streptophyta; class Magnoliopsida; order Solanales; family Solanaceae; genus Lycium; species Lycium barbarum. The sequence goes on along the minus strand of NC_083343.1, from coordinate 120,195,219 downwards.
TGCCTTGGCCTTCATTTCCACATCCACCAATTCGTGATCCACAAGGTGAGCGGCCGATTCGTGATCTACAGGGTGACCTACATCTGGACTTCGACGCCATGTTCGAGGACTTCATGTTTGATACAACACCATCTGCAGCTCCGGCACCATCTGCATCTCCTGCTGCAGCTCCGGCACCATCTGCATCTCCTGCTGCAGCTCCGGCACCATCTGCATCTCCTGCTCCGGGGGCCGCTCAGGAGCCTTCTCACCAGGCATCTCAGGAGGCCGTCGACACACAGGTTTAATTTTTACAATAAAATAAAATAATTTATTAGTTAATTGTTTATTTCATGTTTAGTTTAGAATAAATCTAAACTAAATTGTTTATATGTTATTTCAGGTTCATTCTTCTGCGCTTGTGGACCCATCTCCAGCTCCAGCTACAGCTCCGGGTCCCACTCAGGAGATCGTTGAGGAGCCAGCTCAGGAGCCCTCTCACCAGCCATCTCAGGAGGCCGTCGACACACAGGTTTGATTTTTACAATAAAATAAAATAATTTGTTAGTTAATTGTTTATTTCATGTTTAGTTTAGAATAAATCTAAACTAAATTGTTTATATGTTATTTCAGGTTCATTCCTCTGCGCTTGTGGACCCATCTCCGGCTCCAGCTATAGCTCCGGGCCCCACTCAGGAGACCGTTGAGGAGCCAGCTCAGGATCCCTCTCACCAGCCATCTCAGGAGGCCGTCGACACACATGTTTGATTTTTACAATAAAATAAACTAATTTATTAGTTAATTGTTTATTTCATGTTTAGTTTAGAATAAATCTAAAGTAAATTGTTTATATGTTATTTCAGGTTCATTCTTCTGCGCCTGTGGATGGGTCTCCTAATGAGATTGACCAGACTCCTAATGTTGTTGTCCCACTCCCACCGCCCACCGTCATCTCCCATAGGAAGTATGTTATGAACTGGGGTCCGGGTCGAAAGAAGGCAAGGAAGGGAAGCAAGGATGATCATGTCATAGAGCATGTACAGATTAAGAGGAAGAAGGGGGATGGCGATGATGGTGATGGTGGTGGGGTTGGCCTTAGGCCTAGCCGTACTCTAAAGGCTCCTAGATGTGGGACCTGAGATTGTGTATTTGTAAATAAAGTGTACATTTTATGTTAATATTATATATATTTTTGGTTATTATTTTCTTAATGATAATTTGTTATCTTAGTCTTTATTGTCGATTAATAATAACTCGTGCGACGTCCTATATTAATCAAAACCTTATAAAATATGACACTTAAACCTAAAGATAACAAGTTTCCAAACAAACAAAACTTACTTCAGGGCACTTTAGAACCCCTAAAACGACGATCCAAACGTTTAGGAGTACTTGATGTAATGAGCCAACATTATTGTACGCAAAAAAAGATATTAAGTTCTATATAAAATATTGATATTCCGGCGTTTTGAAACATGACTAATCTTTAGTCAAAGTACGGAAAAAATGTGAATTTTTAAAAAAATTGGCCAAAGAACAAAGGCAGGGGGGCAGTTTATGTTGCCCTCTTTCACGCATGAATTCTGTGCGTGAAAGGACCAAACTTTTAACTTTACATTTTGGTCCTTTCACGCACAAAATTCGTGCGTGAAACCTAGGTTTTTTTTTTTTTTTTTTTTTTTTTTTTTTTAAGTGATATTTTGGTTCAACTTTTCTTTTTCACCCACAAAAGTCGCGGACTCAAATTTGCACTGCATTTTGTTAATAATCAAGAAATCCTCGTGGGCCAATGACGCCCTATTTGAACTCGATATGCGTAATAGGCATTGCCCCTCTACCTTTCTTCACTTAAATACCAAACTTTTATTTACTCGGCTCAAACAGGTGACGTACACGTCTAACCCACAAATTATTGTGTTATACTTGACCAAACCCCAGGAATACTAAATTTACACCACTTGTGAGATTCTTTATCTTTTCTATCCAGTCTGTAGTACATTCATACTAGTAAGATAACTTCTCTTAAATTCTAACTCTGATTGACTTTCACCTTCAACTCTCAATTTCTCCAAAACTGTTTTTAACTGATCGCCATTGTACATTAGGATTAACGGTTACAAACTTGTTTGGTTATGCATCATAACATGCAAAATAAATTTCAACTATGCCAAGGATTTGTAAATTATTGCTACAATTGGATAAGTGTTTCATTTATTATGAAGAAAATCATTTCCATACAAGTGACTCGTAGGCTGTCGTGGAAGCAGGAAGATCAAATTAAGGGGATTCAAAAAGAAAAAAAAATTACACCAAGAAATCCCTGGCATAGTTAAATCTAAAACTGAAAATACGCATTTAGATTTATAATTTAAAAGTGAGACTAAACTTTTATCTTATAAAATTTGTTTTGATAGGAGACTAATGAAAGTAGCGGGCCGAGTGTGGGAGTTTAACCTATTGTCTATAGCTAAACTAACCAAAGAGTTGAAATGTTCAGCTTCTTTCTTTCCTGACTTTTTTGTGTTTCAGAATCTTTACACTAGGAATGTGAAGATGATTGGTAAAGAGGAAGAAGGACTTTACTTACTATCAGCCAATAGAGATTGCAAAGAAGCACTTATAGCAGCTAGCACTATTAATTCTGAGTCTGTAAATGTTAATTATGAGTCTGAGTTCAATTCTAGAGTAGACATAGATATGTGGCACAAAAGATTTGGACATGTATCTAGTTTAGTACTTAAAAAGATACTATCTGTAAAACTAGATGAGATTACAAATACAGTGAATAAATGCTCAGTTTGTCCTTGTGCCAAACTGTCTTGTTTACCTTTTCCTGTTAGTAATACACTAGTGCAAGTAGCTTTGATTTAGTACATACGGATCTATCGGGGCCTTACAAAGTCCCTACATTTGATAAGAATAAATATTTCTTGACTGTAGTGGATGGCTATTCCAGGATGACCCGGATATTTTTACTCAAAATCAAAACTGATGTAAGCACTGTCATAAAACTCAGTACAATAAGATAATAAAAATAACTAGGAGTGGCAATGGAACTGAATTTGTGAATAGCATATGCAACAGAATGTTCAAAGAGTTAGGAATAATACATCAAACATCTTGCTCTTATATTCACCACAAAAATTGGAACTGCAGAATGAAAACACAGGGATATCCTAGAAATAACAAGAGCATTAACATTTTAATCCTGTATTCCTATTAGATATTGGGGTCTGTGTGTTAAAACTGCGGTATATATTATAAATAGAATGCCAAGTGTTGTGACTGGAAACAAGTCACCTTATGAGAAACTGCATAGCAGAAAACCATCTCTTCAACACTTGAGAGTTATTTGCTGTTTATGCTATGCCAAAGTGGTTAATGAAGCTGATAAGCTCAAACCAAGGGCTAAGCATGTCGCGCCATTCATATGGGCTATGCAGAACTAAAAAAGGTTACATGTTGTATGATCTTATTAATCACACCTTTTTTGTCAATAGAGATGTAGTCTTCAAAGAAGATATTCTCTCTTTCAAGCTTAAAGACAAGGATAGCAACATGACTGTTCCTATATTCAACTATACTGGACTGGATACTACTTTTGAAGACATTCAAATTAGGAGCACCGAGTCTCGACCAAATCATGCCACTCAACCAGCACTAGTTGTGGAACCCATAATCCTAAATGAATATATCATTCCAACACCAGAACCAGATATTCCATAAGTACAACAACTAGAATAAGTAGAGCAATAGGCTCAACAAGTTCAGCAACAACAAGAGATTACCACACAATCAGGTAGGACCAAAAAACCTCCTATATGGATGAGGGACTTTGTGTCATTGAATGTGAAGGATACACCATATGCCATTGCAACTACATGACATATGACAACCTGACAGCTACATATCAAGCCTATCTCACCAAAATGTCTAGCATAACAAAACCTAAGTCCTATAATGAAGCAGCTGCTGATCCAAGATGGATTGAAGCAATGAAAACTGAGATTGATGCTTTACAAAGCAATCACACTTGGGAAAATGTCAAGTTACCTGAAGGAAAAGTCCCTACAGATGCAAGTGGATTTACAATGTGAAGTATAAGTCAACAGGTGAAGTTGAAAGGTTTAAAGCAAGGCTAGGAGCCAAGAGTTATAGCCAAAAAGAGGGCATTAACTGTCAAGAAACATTCAGCCTAGTAATTAAAATGAAGACTGTTAGAACTGTACTCTCTATTGTTGCACAGAATAACTGGCACATCGACCAAATGGATGTGTTCAATGCATTCCTACAAGGTGATCTACATGATGAAATTTACATGGACTTACCTCTAGGATTTAAGAGTCAGTGGAGAAGACAGTATACAGACTCATTAGATCTCTTTATGGACCGAAACAAGCACCTAGACAGTGGAATGCAAAACTGTCTGAGGCACTACTTAGTTACCAGTTTACTCAGAGTGAACATGATCACTCATTATTCATCAAAAGAACAAAAACAAGTTTAGTATTTGTGCTTATATATGTGGATGATATGCTTATCACAGGAAATAGCATTCAATTTATTGAAGAAACAAAAGAGAAATTGAAACAGTCTTTCAAAATGAAGGACTTGGGTGAGCTGATGTATTTTCTAGGGATTGCATTTGCTAAATCAAAAGAAGAGATTCTAATGAATCGAAGGAAGTAGGCTTTAGAACTTATTGCAGAAATAGGACTATGTGTAAGACGTGCAGTCACTCCTATTGGGACTAATTGCAAATTGACTACACAACAATATGCTGATTTTATTAAAGACACAGAGAAATTCTGTTGTGATCCTTCAGCAGATCAAGGAGGCTATCAGAGGCTAATTGGTAAACTTCTCTATTTGATGACAAGACCTGATATCTCATATGGTGTTCAAACCTTGAGTCAATTTCTTCAACAACCCAAACAGTCACATATGAAAGCAGCTTTGAGAATCGTGAGATATATAAAAGATCAGCCTGGCCAAGGCATCTTCTATCAAGCAAAAGGAAGAATACTATCACTGCATTCTGTGATGCAGATTGGGCAGCTTGTCCACACTCTAGAAGGTCTGTATTGGTTACTTAGTGATGGTAGGTGATTCTCTAGTGGCTTGGAAGTCAAAGAAGCAATCAAATGTATATAGGAGCTCAGCTGAAGATGAGTATAGGAGCTTGGCAACTGCAGTTACAGAGATCATTTGGCTACAAGGACTGAGGAAGGACTTGGGAATTGAAATTCAGAAACCAATTGAAGTGTTAACTGACAGTAAGGAAGCAATGCAACTAGCAGCAAATCTAGTATACCATGAAAGAACTAAGCACATTGAGATTGATTGTCACTTTATAAGGGAAAAGATCACTCAAGGCTTGGTAGTCACAAAATACATCCCAACACAAGATCAACCAGCTGATCTTCTAACCAAGGGGCTAAGCAATGTTCAGCATCACTATCTCAGTTCCAAACTAGGTGTTCAAAGCATATTTGCACTGCCTAGTTTAAGGGGGAGTATATAAGTTAGTGATGAGAAAATTAGTTAAAGTTAGTTAGAAGCAGCAGGGTAGTTTAGTCTTTACACAATATCCCAAAATTAGTTACAACTCCTAGAGTTAGTTACTTCACACAGCTATATATAAAACTGTGTATTGAGTGTATACACACGAAAATATATTGAAATTCTACTCTTTTCTTCTTCAATACAAGTCTATCAATGAATTCTCCCTTTTCCTCATTTCAATTTACAACATTTTCACCCCCAGTTTTGGTTTGTCTTGGTTACTGGAAATTTTTTAGTGATTCATTGGGGATATGGAAAATTGGCAATACTCTCTTTTGCGCTTGTCCAACGCGAGGACTCCTTAAGCATGTTTGTGGAGACACATCACACTTTCTCACATCCCCCGGTTGATTTCATGCTGCTATATGGGATGGCAATGTGAGCACACTTCACTTATTTATGTTTTAAGTGTGTGTGTGTTGTTTCTTCCTTTGACGTGGAATATGTTTCTTTTAGAACATGTACGATCGTGATTGCTTTGTTTCATACGATTTAGTGACTATGATTGTTCCTCCTTGATAACCTCCCCTGAACTTGAATTGGTGTCTAAGGAACAGTTTTAATTATAGTAGTATAAAATCACCTCCATCTGACGAGATTGCAGTCTAGATGTATGTAGAAAAAGGTAGAATAGGGATGAGGAATTAGACAAAAGAGGGGAGAGGGAGGAGGTGGGGGGGGGGGGGGGGGGGAATACAAAGATGATTTAATCAATTCAACAATAACATACCACAAGTGGGGGTCGGGGGAGAGTAGAATGTACGCAGACCTTAGTCCTACCTTTGTGGGGGCAGAGAGGTTGTTTCCGAAATTAAAAACCCTTGTCTCAAAAGAAAAGATAGGAAAATAAAAGATAAGGAATTCAACGCAGAAAAAGATATGACAGGAAAATAGCAATTCAACACACTTCATTAATTTATCCTACAAAACAGTCTCAAAAGGAAAGGAGAAGACTCTAATATTTTGCTTAAATGTGATTTCCATCACCCGCCAATAATTCAGGGAAAAATCCAAAATGCCGCTTGCGATTATTTAAGATTGTTCCGTATAAAGTTTTAGAACAGAAGGTTAAGTTTCGTAAACGCATGTTGAGTATGTGATATGATAGTAGAAGTTAGAATGGGCATGTTGGTTCGTTTGGTCAAGTTAAGGCATCGATTACCAATCATGACTTGATTAAAAATCAGGTCGTGACCAAAATCTTATAACTATCTAATGAAAAACGTACATAAATTAAACAAAATAATTAACACACAATCAAAAGATGTCTTTTAACAGACTCCTAATACAATAACTGAGAGTCACTAGTTATCACCACAAGAAATAGGACTTTTTCTAGTCTTTGTAGAAAGTGAAAAAATCGTTATAAAAACATTTCATGGCGATTTGAATTTTAAAAGATTATACTAGTTTCTGTACGCGCTGATCTTCGCTATACTATCTTGGGTAGACTTCAGTAATTGGTTCTTGAATAACGGACGATCGAATGGATTTGCTTGTGTGTTGATCCATCTTTTCTATTCTAGTGTAATCCTTATAAGATGCTGGTTGATTTGGCTCTGGCAGAGTAGCAGATGCAGTACTGAGAATATGAGCTATCAAAGCAGTTGTAGGTCTTTGATCCAAATCATTTTGAACACATAACAACCCAATATGTATACATCTCATGATTTCAGACCTTAAATTTGAGTCACCGATAAGAGTTGAATCTACGAGTTCCATAGCTTTGCCATCTTTCCACAGCTTCCAAGCCTATAAATACCGACAAAGTATTCATAGTGTCCTCTAAAGGTTATAAAAAACAATTGAATGGTGTAGAAGGATAATGTTAAAATGGCTTTATGCATAAACTTATATGCAATATCTATTAAATCAATAATATATATTAGGATTTGAACATGATAATATTATGTACAAACATACATGATGCAGAAGACATTACTATTGCAGTTGGGAGAAACATGAATAGAACTGAAAAATACATACTATTGAAAGGTAAGTAAGGGGATCACCTATTCAATACTTTTAATTTACACTTACATGGGCAACAAGGTCATCAAATTTATCTTCTTGATAAAATGATCTATTTCTCTTTCCACTTATTATCTCCAGAAGAAGCACACCGAAACTGAATACATCAGACTTCACAGAGAACTGACCGTGCATCGCATATTCTGGAGACATGTAGCCGCTAACAAATAAAAATAAATCACATTAATTAACAATATGATAAAAAGACTGATCCATAAAAGATTTGAAGTTATTTTTTAACACTAAGTACGCGCATGCACACTTGACATGTGTAGCATCAATAGTTTTTAAAAAAAAGGGCAAAGCCCGGTGCACTTACTATGTGCCAACAATTATGCCAGTGCTTCCTTCAGTTTGATCAACTCCAAAAATCCTAGCCATGCCAAAATCTGAAATTTTTGAGTTCATGTCTTTGTCTAACAAAATATTGCTTGCTTTAAGATCACGATGTATGATTCGAGGACGAGAATCTTCATGAAGATAAACTAATCCTCGTACTATTCCTCTAATAATCTTGTCACGTACTGACCAACTCAAAGCCGCTTGCTTCTTCGTATCTTAAACATACCATAAGAGTTACTAAATATAGAAATTGACACTATTTTATAGACATACTAAAAAGAAAAGTAAGACTCATAAATTGAATAAGGGAGTATAAGCAAACCAACCAAGTAAGAAATAGTCGAGGCTTTTGTTGGGCACGAACTCATAGATGAGTATCTTTTCTTCTCCTTCCAAGCAAAAACCGAGCAGTCTCACTAAATTTTTGTGTTGAAGCTTAGCTACAAGTACAACCTCATTCTTAAATTCATTTACACCTTGGCTTGACCTTCTTGATAGTCTTTTTACAGCTATCTCTTGTCCAGTTACAAGCTCACCCTGAATGACTTAAAGAATTGTGAATGAATATTTTGAGTTTTATATTATCAAGTCTCCTAACACAAGTAATTATCCATAAGAAATGGGATTAGTGATCAGGAAAATAAAACGTGTTATATAAATTGGAGTAGTCATGAATCTACTCTACCTTATATACATCACCAAATCCACCAACACCAATTTTGTTTTCCATAGAGAAACAGTTAGTGGCAGCTTCAATTGTACTAAAGTCATATTGCAAGGATTCAGCCGTTAGAATCCCACTAAGATCAACTGTAACTTATGTAAATACATAGAAGAGAAGAAATAATTAATAAAAACAAAGGACTTGACTACTAAAAGCATAAAGATCATAATTATAGTAGCATCTTACCATTCATCTCCTTTAGCGTATTATTTCTTTTCCTCCTCCTTCTCCTCAGTAGCAAAAGAAAGAGTCCACTGGATAGTAGAAACAAAAGAACGATGGCAACGACTACACAGAAAATTAGGACTACATGTTTTGGAATTCCATTATGCCCTGCATCAACAATTCAAGAATTCAAATTCATATTTACGTTTTTTTTCATGTACCACTACTAATAGTTTGGTGTATTTTGCCATTTTATTTTACCATTCGGATTATGAAGCTTACCCTCTCGACAAATTAAAATTCGTGCCTGATAGGCCCGTTAAGAACAAAGCAGTTTGCTTTTGCTATTGTATAGTAAACAGTACCTTGATTATAGGACAGAGCAGGTGGCTTGCTGTTGTAGAAGGGGTATTCTTCATACCTCATAAGACAACTGGGAAATTGAACTCTAGCACCCATAGGTTCATCATGAAACTTATGGAAAACTTTGATCACAATCCTAAGGCACTTTAGGCAAGCAGAAGAAGAAAGATCAGGAATGCATTGAGCTGAGGCATAAATTGTTTTGTTAACAGTAAAATTGGCTTCTCTAGTGGCGAATTTCTTGCCTATCGAAGGATCACTAGCAGCCTGAGTCGCCACGTCATCTATCAATTCCCCCAGCTTCTGTTTGAACATAGTCTGTTCATCAGAGGTAATCTGAATAGGATTACGTACAACATAAGGTCTATCTGGTTTGTTAATTATGGATCCATAATCTGGATCGGGGAAAATTGATCGATTCGTATAACGTAATAAGCACCGGTCCGACCAAAATACAGCCGTTTTTCTGCCGGGGCAAAACTGGATTATATTTTTAGCAGCTGTAGTCACACAATCTTGACAATACCCCCTTGAAATATCAGCTCGACACATAAACAAACCATAGATTCTTTCAGAATTACTGCCGCTGCCAGTGGAGGAATTGTAAAAACCATATTTGCTTGAGGCGTTAGAAAAGGTTGAAAGTAGTAAGATGAGGTTGGAATGATAAGAGGAATTTGTACTGTAAGTAGTTGTGTTTGGGCAATAATAAGAGTCATCAAGAGCTGATACTGTAATTCTATTACTTTGGCTGATCAAGAAAAGCACAAGGCATAATGGGATATTCAAACTAGGCATTGTGCAAATTGAACGATCATCAAGTTGACAGAAGGCAAATTTATAGATGCTGAGTAAAGGACCGTTTAATCAGTGCGAAGTCTTTAGTTTAGTGTTCGTTGTTGACTTGTTTTCTTGGTGACTTGGATTTCATTTTCGAGTTTAAGTTCTATCCAGTCAAGTTTCAACATCAATGATTGATGGAGCACCCCTTTGAGAAACATCCTTATTGCCTTGTGTTGTAACTCAAGAGTCGGGTACAGTAATAAAGTGAAAGTTTCATAGAAGCATCATATTACTCTCTCCGTCCACTTTTACTTGTTAAGTTCGGACTTTGCACATCTTTGAAGAAACAATCAATAATTGATATGGTATTTTCCCACCGTATGCATATTAATTAATGTTTAGTCTTAAGTCATGAGAAATGATTAATTAATGCTAAGGGTAAAATATAAAAAAGAAATATATTTTTCTTTTAACATGCTAAAAGTGACAAGTAAAATTGAAAATATAATTTTAGTATACTAGACAAGTAAAAGTGACTGGAGCGAGTAGTAGATTTGGGCTATTTGACAAATGACAGCACGTTCCTCCTTAAAAGATACTACCTTTCTAATTGGGCTAGTGTCCATTCCCCTCAAATTCTGATGAACTTCACTTCATAGTTAAAACTTATTTTTTTCACGAATTCCGACGAATATCAAAATTTGGTCAAATCCTGACAGATCGCGATAACTTATTGTGTAAAATTTTAATTAGCATGTTTTGTGACACTGAATTCAATCTCTCTAAGCAGTACTTTCAGAATACTGAAAAGTGAGTCAGAGGATACTTCTATTACTATAGCTACTAGATATGAAAAGCCCGTGCACAAAATATTATTATTTTTTGCATTTCATGTTCTTACGTCAGTTTTGATATCGATAATATGCGACTTGATAAGTTTGATCTTATAGTAATTTGATGCTGGAGAGACAATAATGCAAAGTTGTTGTTTGAGTGAACCAATTAGTTGTTTCAAATTTTTGGTGATTCACTTGATGCAGCTGAAGAGTTGCAAGATGCCAATAACTGCAATTATTGGAAAATAGGTAATTTACTATTATAACTCAACATGATGTTGTGAAAATATTAAATTAAATATCTCAAAAAGAAGTTTTTAATTCATTATTTTAGTATATATTAATGAGTCATTATTTTAAATACAAACGTTAGGTGACTAAGACCAAATTGAATGGTCTTTAACTTGTAATCAAAGTGAGCAACGTTATAGCAGAACATTTAGATGTTACTATGTGGTTTTTTTCATCGTCATTTAAATATTATTTTATTATCTAAGGATAGAATTTGAAAAAACTAGTTAATTTATGTCTTGGTTTTTTAAGGTGACACTTATTATGGGACAATTTTTTTTGGCTAAGGTGACACTTATTATGGGACAGAGGGAGTATTTAATAGCCTGTTTGGCTAATCTTCTAAAATCAGCTTTGTTTGAAAAGTGCTTTTTAAAAAAGTACTTTTGACAAAAAGCAGTTTGCGTTTGGCCAATTAATTTAAAAAACACTTTTGAGCAGTAATTATTGTTTGACCAAGCTTTTAAAAAGTGAAACTAAGTGTGTTTTTCTCAAAAGTGCTTTCAAAAAAGTGTTTTCGGGTGATTTTTTTTTTTTAGCTTCTTAAAAACAGTTTCTGCTACTCCTCATAAACATTTAGTTTCTCCTAAAAGCTTAGTCAAACACCTCACTTTTTTAAAATAAGCACTTATTAAAAAAATAATTACATTTTAAAAAAAATAAGCTTGGACAAACATACTATTAGTTATAAAAGCACTAACAAGCATGACTTCGAAAAGGGGAGGCACAGCCAAACACTACTATAATTTCTAACCTTATTGCTTTATTAGTGTTTATAGAAATGAAAGTTTGAGCGAAGACCACATGCTACTGGTGCTCGTACAAAAGCCGTAGAAATTGTTTAATTCTCTTTTATTCGAAATTATTCCGACAAGTGTGTGTGGGAAGCGCTGGTCCATTTCCATTTCCACGCTTTGACTTTTTCCTTCATACGTCTCCACTAGTTTTCTCTTTCGTTCTTCCTACTTCTACTTCTTTCTTTTTGACTATGTTTTAAGTGTGGCAGTGTAAATGTGTAAGTACATTAACACGTGACAAATACCTTTTTCCATTAACTCGGGATACATGTTAACCTTGACTATAAATGTTTTCTGTTAGGGCTCATTTAGTACGAGGAATAAGAGATAAATAATTTTGAAATTAATTTGAGATGAGTTTATATCATATTTGGTTGGAATAAAATAGCGGTATAATTAATTTCGAGATTAGTAATTTCGAAATTGTAGTGTTATTTTATCCATGTGAGAAGGTGTAATAACTAATCCCGGAATAAATAATCCTAATATAACTTGTTCCCAACCAAACGACCCCTTGGTGTATTGGTCTGCTTAAACAAACGTGACCAGTATGATACAAAAGTTAAGTTTTGTAGAAATTCTGTATTTGGAAAAATAATCTAAAACAAAATCTGGAAAGAACGGAAAATAAATTTGAGTCCACTGACTTCACAGTGTGTCCTTAAGGAAATTATTCCTCTCAATGTAACCGAGGTTATGGAATATATCCTCCCAGGATAGAACAAATTAACTTACTAGTGTAGCGGTATACTAATAGAGAACACGCGATCAGCTATAGAATTTGTCTGTATCCCTAGCTAATTCGTCGCTAAATAGCTCCTAGCTAATTGAATTTTTACAATCCGTAGCTAAATGGGATTAGCATGAAATTTTTGTTGTTTAGCTACGGAGTTTTTTTCAGTGCTAATTCCGTGTTTTCTAGTAATATACCTCAAACCTTGATGAACGACGAACACAACAGACGGTAGAAATCACACACATAAAATATTTGAAGTGTTGAAAAGAAGGAAAAAGATGATCAGATTTTTCGTAAGGAAAATCTGATGACCTGGCCAGATTTATATAGCTATTGGGAAGCATTTCCCATTCGCATTAACTTAAACCCAATAGGTTTCATGGCAAAACATTTAATATCTCATAAGTCGGCACTATTAACAATTTACAAATGAGCGGGTTCGGCAGAATTTTGGGCAGATCAAAATGGGCTAGGTTAATAATGGTATAGTCATTTACGCATCAAAGAGTTACCTAGGCAAAAATAGACTGTCAAAATGAACTACGTAATAATTCAAAACCGAGAAAATTGCACGGTTTGCCTTTCAAATGGACTGGTCTTTAATTTTTGTCCTTCAAAATTGAACCTTTGCCTAGTGGGGCATAAATTTTTTAAAGAAGCTGGCATATCTGGTGGATATTATGTCACGACCCAACCGAAGGGCCATGACGGGTACCCGGAGCTAACCTACCGAGCAGCACTTAATCTGCTTCATACAATCATACCTCGGAGGACCACATACCTAACTAACAATCATCATAATCTGTACGGACATGAATTCTCAAATAAAACTCCTCTATATAATAATCATCAACTCCGCCCATATATATATATAAGCCCACAAGGTTATAAAAATGATATACAGTATATACTCCGGTAAGGTTATGAAACTTCTAACTATCCACACATGTCAACGAGTCTCTATATAGAGTACTGGAAACCATAAGGATGGGACAGGACCCCGCCATGCCCAAATATGTGCACAAAAGGAAAGTACCAATAGACTGCGGCTCCGAAATAAAGGTTGAACGATAGGAGAAAAAAAAAAGAGGAGATAGAATCCAATTCTTTTAGATACTTTATCTAAGAAGCGCTCCTGAGACTCCGCTGATGAAGCTCCTAAGGATCAGATTCATCTTCCTGTTTACCTGCGGGCATGAACGCAGCGTCCACAAGAAAGGACATCAGTACGAATAATGTACTGAGTATGTAAAGCATGAATAATAGCATAATCAAGAAATAAAGAAGCATGAGATAAAGAGATAACCTGTATATCTGATTGCCTCTCAAGGCGGATATGATGCATGCTTAACTTTAGAAAAATAAAAAATTTCATACATATATATTGCTACAGAATGTGCAGCCCGATCCATGTATCATATCATCATTATATATATTGTTGCGGAACATGCCCGATCCATATATCCCGCGTTCGGGACGATATATGGGCTTCTAGTGTTTCTAGGAATAAGAATATTATAGATATCATGTGGAGGTTCACAGCTATGGAGTCATGCCTTTAAAAAGAAAAGGGTTAGCCTTAAATACCTTCACGTCTCCTTAACTACTAACGTTTCCTCCCAAGCCCGCAAAATCTACATTCAAGAGGATTCATAACAAGGTTAAGTCTTGAAAACATGCTTAAGTTCAAACTAAAGCAACTAAAAGGCTAACAGAATTTGGGCCGCACTATTCCTATTCGTCAACTTCCACTATATGATAAAAGCAGTTCCCAAACAACAATAACAACATCCCTAATATCATAATCAAGGAATTATATTCAATTTAATCTCAAATTTAACCAAAATCCCCTTTTCGAGTTCACCTCATAGTCATCTTCTTCATTACAACACTCATAACTTCCCCACTTTAATTCTTTTTCCTTTCTAAGGAGTACTAAACCTTTACATCAACTCAACCATAAGAATAAGATGGAGAAATACCTTGTATTAGTAGAATTTCACCTTACTCAACTCTCTCCTCAAGACTAATTTCACCATAACTTTGAAAGGAAGCAAGAACCATCACTCTCTATGGATTTACCTTGAGATTTTGATGTTGATTCTCTCTTTAGATGCTATGGAAAGGTGTGGAGTGTTAGGGAACCTTCAAGAGATCTGAAGAAGTCTCTAGAAATGTAGGCAAATAAGTGTGGAAAGTTATAAATGAAGTTGGGTTCGTTTGGGATTTAAAAAGACGGCAAAATCACCCCCCCCCCCCCCCCCCCCCCCCCCCGGTCCCACTTTGTGATGAGTATGCGGCCAAGCACACTGAGTGTGCGGCCGCACACTCACTTCATCCTCATCTTGGGGATGATTTTGGGCAGTGATGTCAGCTAATTTTCCAAGTTGGCAACCAGTATGCGGCTCAGCACACTGAGTGTGTGACCACACACTGTCTATTTTTTTTTCGATTTCGCGGAAATGCATTTTTTTTTATTCGTTCTACCTCCAATCCTTATGGAACCTTCTTAGAACTTGTCTAGAACTTCATTAACCATCCAAGGGGCTCTATATCTCTCCCTCAAAGTGATACCAAGTAATGTGTAGCTCATATGATATGAAAGCTTTTCAAACATGACTCAACCTCAACTTTCTTCGACGAACTTACTTCCATTGCCTCATATGGCTTTGGAACCTTGAGGTATAGTCTTAAAATTATCAAATACCATTATTAAACTTATAAAGGCTTCATGTCCATTTTACGCTTACGTTAGTCTATTCATAACGCAACCGGCACGAAATTCCAAGGTGTAACATATTATGATGCATAACTTATACCTCTTTAGGCAAAAGTTTGATTTCAAAGGCAACAATTAAAGACCATCCCAATTGAAGGGAAAAGACTATAGACCAGCTCATACAAATGACCCTTCATAACCAACCCAACTTTTGGATAGCTAAATTTGGCAGGTCATATTTGTAGGAGTTATTACCTTATTTGTCATTGTTCTCCTGTTTTAATAATGCAAAGCCAAAAGATTCTTTGTGGGTCCCTTTGTGTAATTCTTTCTTGTCTTAGTGAAAGACAAAGTGTACTCTCTCATTGATTAGGGAAAGAACATTCTTCCTCCTTATATTGAATTGTGCATTATTAACTTATAAAGAGCTTGTAAATGAGAGTGGCCTCGTGCACATGAGAAATGGGTCCAACTACACTTTTACTAGATTAATGTCCAAGTTCGTTCCCTGGAATTATAAGTCGATCAACACTCATTACTCAAGATTACATGGCAGCCTTTATTTTGGTTCATTACTCAGAGTTAAATGATTACCTTTATTTTTGTCCATTACTCAGAATAAAATGACATATTTATTTTCCAACGTTAAGAGGCATTTGTGAGCTTGACCTTTAGTTGTCATCTATCTATATATATAGGTTTAGATGTCTATATAAGGTAAAATCTATCAACACCAAGTGGAAGTATCAAAGGATGACATGTGGGAATGGTGACATGTAATATTTGAGTGAGCAAGCAAAGGGCTCCGGAAAAGGATAACGACGCTCCAGAGGAGTAACTTGGCAGCCGCTACTGGAGACAGAAACTACAAAGGGTCCGGAGAAGCATGCCAACTCACTGGTCAAACGTCATTCAATATGCAACCGTTACAAGAAACCCCAAGTCTTCCTCCAGTCTTAAATGTGCATTATTTCCCTTCATTGTCATATCACTAAATCTCTTTATTACCTTCTATTACATTTGGAATTAATATTGGTAATAAAGAGGGCATGATTTGTGAATCATGCACCCCATAGCTCTAGTATAAATAGATGTGCTCATCTCATTGTAAGAATCATCTGAAAATATATACAAGAATTACCTTGCTATTATTTTGCTCTTAGTTTCTAATTGCTTTTGTTCAATTAAGCAAAGATCTGATTGTTCGCTTGTACTTTAACTTTCTTTATAATTATCTTGCTTAATTTTACATATTATCTCATTATTCGGTCACATTCTTCTTCTTCTTCTTTATAATTATCTTGCTTAATTTTACATATTATCTCATTATTCGGTCACATTCTTCTTCTTCTTCTTCTTCTTCTTCTTCTTCTTCTTCTTCTTCTTCTTCTTCTTCTTCTTCTTCTTCTTCTTCGTCTTCCTTTTCTTCTTCCTTCCTCTTCTTCTTCCTCTTCTTCGAAATTCTATACTGGGCAATAGTTTTGTGCGAACTCCAACCTTCCAACCACAAGTGGACTTATTTGGGTGAAACCTTAGAAATGACCGATCTAAACGATTTGCACCACAGTCGGACCGAAATCCTTTGCTCCATGACACAGCGTTAATTAGATAAGTTATTATTTATTGTTTTTTTTTCCTGTTTTATTTGTTTTTGGTCAATACTGTTTGATTTTTCCTACAATATTGGCTGAGTTAATAAATGGGAGCATCATTAACTCGTCCAAACTTAAGTGAGTTGGATGTATCATATACTCATGGTTAATTTGCCACCTTTGAACAAAACAATGCAGTAAGAGAACTTTGAGATGTGTGTGGAATCATCCTATATTAGTAAATAGGATTAATTATCTGCTTGAAAATGGTAAGTGCTGGAGTAGAATGGATTGTGAGAAACAATGAAAGGGATCTCAGTATGGCATTTTGATGTTGTTAAATGCAATAATAACAATATGTGTGAAGCTCTAGTTGCAAAATTGGGTGTTTATTGGTGTGTCAACAGGGTTTTTGGAATTAAATTCATTATTTTACTAACATCCTTATTGACAGATCAACAATTAAAAGTTGAAAGAAGTGACTGTAGAGATTGTGCAGAACCTGAATCTGGCTAATGTCGAGATCACTGATTACTTTAGAGAGGCCAATCAAGCTACCGACTGCCTAGCAAAACTTGCCTCTTACTCTAGAAACAACTCTTACTTCTACAAATTCCAAGAGCTCCCCAAAGATGCTAATGGAACATTTTGTTTGGACAAGTGCCGAATCTCTAGTATAAGAACTAGGTTCGACAGGGCCAACTTTTTTATTAGTTAAATCTAGAGATTAGTAGGAGCAGGATGTAAATCTTCTGTATTATTGTCATCACCGACTCTTCCACCACCTGAGGAGCTTCTGAGGGAGACAACACCTCCAGTACACCCACATGTGCCATCTGATCAAGATATCAGGAGTACGATGCAGTTACTGACTCAGATAGTAGCTGCCCAGAGATAGCAAAGAGCATTGGCTAGTGCAGAACCTTTAGAAGGGCCCCGTAATTGAGGGTTTGCGAGTTGTTGGAATTGGAGCCTCTAGAGCATACAGGGACTAGGCTGGATAAGGACCCGCAGGATTTTATTGATCAGCTCTACCGAATCTTCAAAGTGATGCATGCTTCGAGCACCGAGGCAGTGGAGTTAGCAGCTTTCAGGTGACGGGACATAGTAGTTCTGTGGTATGAGGAATGGGAGAATTATAGGGGGCCAACGCATCTCCGGTAGTTTGTTCTGAGTTCTCAAAGGCCTTTTTAGACCATTACTCATAATTAGAGATACGAGAGGCTTAGATGGATCAGTTCTTAGTTGGCAGGGTAGTTCGAGTGTCCGTGAGTATTATCATTGGTTTGACTCTTTGGCCAGATATGCTCTATATTTGGTTGAATCGATGAGGGATAAGATTCAAAGATTTATAGAAGGGCTAGGATTCACAGGTTTATAACAGGGTTATATCCATAATTGTGAGGATCATATGCACCAACAGTGGGTCACCGAGAGGATAGAGAGGGAGCAACATAAGAGAGCGAGGTCCGCGGGTGATCATTAAGATTCTTAGGGTGGCTTCAGGTCATGTTATCATGGTAGGCCATCACTACCCCAGTCCCAGAGTTATAGATCAGATTGGTGTATTCCACCAAGACCCGACGAGAATTCAAGGGCATCGAGTAGCAGCAACATTCAGGTTCGGGTCAGACGAGATAGATTCCTCCGCGATGTGATACTTGCGGTGGGGGGAATTATGGAAGGTGTAGGTTTGGTTTAACCGCATGTTATACATCCGATTGTGAGGGGCATAGGATGAGGGATTACCAATGAATAAGCAGGGTGGCATGGCTCAGCCGACTGAGTCGATAGCAGGGTCTTCTGACTTGAGCTTGTGTAACCTTTAGCTAACTTGTTTGATGAGAAATAACGGAAGATATATTGTATATCACGGTCTTGTTGTTGTCGGAGTGTAGACTGTTCTTAATGGTCATTCTAATATTGTTAAAGTGGATGGATTGACATGAGAAATAGGTGTACTTGTTTTTGTTATTGTTGTTATACTCCATGGATGTAAAGAGGAAGTATGTATAGCAGTGTTGTATATAATGTATATTGGACTGATTTGGATATGTTCTTGAGTTGTGACCTATTTTTAATGTTGTTGATATTATGATTGAGTTGTGGATGTGTATAAAGTAGGGAAAATACTGATCAACCCTTTTTATAAAAAAGAGTTTTCATTCAATATACAACGTATACTAGTATTCACCGAGTTGACAAACATATTAACATTGTTATAGGTTAAAGTGTTATTCGAGGCGAGTTCTGTTGTTGAGTTCATATAGGCGACAAAAGGTGTGTAAAGGCTATCTTTCTTTCTTTGTTTGGCATGATTTCTTATCAAGCGAGTCCTGACCAAGTGCACAAAGAGGTTCCATGTAACACCCCGTATCTTGGAACTAAGTTTAGAATCATATCATTAGAGTTTTAGTGGAAAAACTGAAGGTTTGAACGTTTTGCGAAAATGGTTGATAGGCCTACTTCGGGCAGCGATAACTCCTTGATTAGTTGGCAATTTGGGAAAGTACCCTTAATAAAAGTTGTAGTATGTAGAAATATCTTTCTGATGATATAAGAACCAGTCCAATGAGAGATCGGAGAAAGGAGATATGATCGTCTCAATTTGGCTAATAGTGAGGCACTTAAAAATTCTATAGAATCGGCTAAGTTTTCGATACGTCTGCCTTCCAATCAAATTTAGTGAAAATTCATTGAGAATTTGAGGAAACTGAAAACATGAAAGTTGTATCCCTTTGAAATAGCTTTCCAACGGTATATTGTGGAGTCCGAACAGAGCTCTGTACAAGAAGTTATGACCATTTTACCGAACACTGCATAGAACCACCACACACCGCTTTTCTGGGCGCGTGGGGGCACGTGCGATGGCCCCGCATCGCGGGCCGCTCTCGCAAATCTGAGCATCGACCTGCAGAATGTCGCGCGATGTACGTGCATCGCGGACCCATCGCGTAACAGGTCGGGTTTCGGGTCAAAAGTCGGGATTTCGCGTTTTAGGTTATATTTAAGCTTGGGGTTTATTTCCCTAACACCCCTAGTCACGAAAAATCACCCTAAAGTCAGAGGGTACAAGTACCAAGCCTCAAGAACCCTTCAAGGTAAGTTTTATCATGATTCTAGGTTGAATTCAAGTCCCTAAAACATTATTGTTGGGCGTGGAAACCTTAGACTTCGTATTCAAGAGGATTGGACGTCAAAAAGGTAATGCTTCTACACTCTAATCATTCATAATAGTGAATTGATGAGTTCTTGGGAGAATAGTAAATGGGTTTAGTAAAGAGAATTACACGAACTATAGTAGGGTTTTGGATTGTTGACTTGAGATTGTTATAATGATATGGATGATGGAGAATGATGTAAATTACACCTAATTGAGATCGTAGAATCACCTAGAAGTAATAGAATGGGAATTAGGTGAAGAAACACCATTAATGGAGATTGTGGAGCTTTATGCCCACTAAGTGTTTGATAAAATGCTTAGATAACCAAAGCATGAATATTATTGATAATATAGAATCCCTTTGACTTGTATTGATATAGATCAAAGTTGAAAGGGTTGACGAACATTGTATTACCCTCAAAGGCTGGAATTAAGGTATGTGAGGCTAACTATCTACGTTAGGGAATATTCATGATTCTCCCTACGCCTCATTCTTCATACTTTTCAGTAATTTGACTCAGAATATAGTTTAGCCCCGAGTTTCATGATATGATGTAGAACTGTTATCTTCTACGGTTGCAGTTATAGAATTCGTTCATGGTTGTCACTTTGAACATTATGAACTCAACACGTAATCTTTATAGCCTTATGCATTGTTATCACATGAGTCTCAGTCAGTGTATAACCAGTTATTTGCATGAGTCCCATAATCAGAAACAATTATCATGCTATCAGCTATAGCCAGTCTCAGTCATGTAGATTGTTAATGTTGAACACCTGTATCTGTATTTTTGGGCCCTAGGCCACAGTTTATGCATACGTATTGCTTGGGCCTGAGGCCACAGTTTTTGTGCACATTATTTGGGCCCTAGGCCACAGTTATATTTATAGTTTTACAGGTGATTCTTCATCCAGAACAGGGAGTACTTCAGCTTCTTGCTTTCCTGTTTAGTTCAGTTTCAGTTTCAGTTCCAGTATTTTATTGCTTCAGTTGCTTTACATACCAGTACAATTCAAATGTGCTGATGTCCCTTTTATTGCTTGGGGGCCTGCATCTCGCGATGCAGGCAACGATATACAGGTTGACAACTCAGCTCTTTAGGAGTGCACGTATCAGCTACTGGTGAGCCCCAAATTCCTTCGGGGCGTTGTCAGCTATCTAGTTATTTCAGTTTATAGACAGCTCTATTATTCAGTATTCTTAGAGGATTCATAGACACAGTTCAGACAGTCAGATATTTATTATGTTAGCCTTGTTGGCAGTTGTTCAGTTGTTTTGGTTTAAGCCATGTTGGCTACGTTCAGATATTTCAGATTGTCTAAGTATTTCTGCATTATGATTTCAGTCAGACCTTTAGTATATCAGCATGTGTTTAGTTGTTTCCACATTCAGTTATGTTTTTTATATCACTTGTTGATTCAGCCAGCCAGTTGGTTCGCTCGGTCACATGTAGCCAGGCACCGGGTGCCGTGTTACTTCCAGGCCCAGGTTCGGGGCGTGACATTCCACTCATAGAGGTTCTATGTTTACGTCGTTTCATGATATTGGTATAGTAGTTTCCCTCATCGGGAGTTCACTTTCAGTTAGCATTGTTGCTCAGGTAACTAGTAGGTAGAAGTGATATTGTAGAGTCTATAGAAGTATATACTTGCCTTCGGGGCTATGATGTTTGCCTTTGGGGATATGATATTTACCTTCAGGGCTATGATGCTTACCTACGGGGCTATTGGCCATACAGATGCTTTCGGGGCTATACAGACTCACGATTGCCTTCAGGGCTATGATTATACATACAGGTCGCCTTCAGGGTTACATTGAGTGCCTACGAGGCTAATCACGCATGTCTAGATGCCTTATACTAGGCTGAGTAGTTTGATGTCATATTATTAGTTATTAGATATCAGAGGCATGCAAGTATAGCCAGATTCTTTATTGACTTTTCAGTTTATGTTCAGTTATCTTATATTTCATTTCAGTATTAGTCTCATTCCCTTTACATACTCGGTACATTATTTCGTACTGACATCCCTTTGCCTGGGGATGCTGTGTTCATGCCTGCAAGTTCAGATAAGCAGTTGGAGAGATCGCCTTAGTTGATTGTCGGGTACCAGCTAGAAAGATAAAATCCATGTCATTTGAAATTACCCAGTCCAGTGTTGTGTGTATATACAGATGATGGGTAGGTCAGGGCCCTATCCTGGTCATAGTACAATCATTACTCTTTAGAAGCTTGTAGACATATTCATGTACAATATATATGTCAGTATAATGACCTTGCAGACTTTGTCTATGTTCATTTTAGTACTATTGGTTGCAGATGTTTATGGCGGCCTCGTCGGATTGCGTAGTTACGTAATATGTTTGGGTATGTGTGCCCTGTAAGTATGATAGTTGATATTTACAGATGAAACAGTTTTGTCGACCGTGGTTGGTATTGTCTGCTTGCAGGTAGGTCTCGTCGGCCTAAGTTGAGGGTTACCCCTCTAGAGTCACCATCACAGAGTGGTTCGCTCGGGCCTAGTACAACATCGGGTGTCGGGCACGCCTCTTCATATTTGGGGCATGACACATAAATTATTGTGTTATATGTAAAATTGTTTTCTCTGTTATGAATACAATTTAGTCCCATTAATGATCCCATTTAATTAGCTGTCTAGTTACTTAATTGGTTAGAGTTTGTTAAAGTCACGTGAGCTGCACGTGGAGTTAGTTACACAGGTCCCAAAATTAGTTATAACTAATTTTCCAACTCAAATTCTTCTCTTCATTTGCCTCGATCATAAAGGCTGTGATTGGGATCATTGTACTCAGTACTCACTTTTGGAAGTCGTAAATGAGAAAGTTGAAATTTCATTGTTTTGTTATTCTCTCTCAACTTGAGTGTTTGTTCAGGAACTCACAAACTGTTCCTTAGAATACTCTATTTTATTTCTTTTCTTTTTGAGCTCATATCTAGTGGCGAGTGACTTGACTGGTGAGAATCATTAGCAGCCCGAGTCGCAATCTGACTACTAGGTATCACTAAAGGTCTATTTTCGATAAAATATATAATTATTCAGCTAAAATCTACTTTTTGGTTAATTTGGTCAAAGTTATGACATTTATGAGACAATAAATAGGAAAAATCACTTTTGTTTGATAAACTTTAAAGTTTGATGCCTTTTATGTCATAAGAAATTTTTAAAAAAAATATTATGTGATAAACTTTAAAGTTAAGTGGCTTTATGTAACAAAAAATAGAAAATTGATTTTATAAGATAATCTCAAAGTTGGATGACCACTGTTGAAATGTACCATATAAAGGGACCATGCTTTAACTTGTGGAAGGAAGGATTTATAGCTTAATGAAATTCATGTATAGAAATTTGATGACTCGCCATGTCATCATGGCACCTAGGTGGCACTTGGAACTAGTTTTCCATGTAGGAAGCTTATGTGTAAAAAAGAAACTAGCTTATGTGGGAAGGTTCTAGAGAAATTAGAAACTTTCCCTCGGAAGACCCTAGAGTTTCATGGATTTGCATGGAAGGTCCCTGAAAAACCCTAGTTGTGTAGAGATTTCTAGAACAGGGGCTTATGTTGTAAATATTAATGTCACGACCCGACTAGGGCCGCGATGGGTACCCGGGACTAACCACCGAGCACCGCTCGTTTCCTCACTCGTCATAACCATTTTACATTTCTTTATCATTCATAATCTCATAATCATAAGACAACCATTTTTCATTTGACAACACAAATGATTTTATTATACATGTGCCCCTTAGGCCATCAAAATAACATATACAAATATAACATAGTAATCTTGTGAGACCATCTAACCCACACTGCGCATCTACGAGCCTCTACTGACATATTATACATATAGACGGAACAAGACTCCGTCGTGCGCGAAATACATAAAGGAGCCAAAAGAATAAACATAAGCACCTCCGAACAATGGAGTGCTCTCAATCAGCTGACAGCTACTAAGAATCTGGATCAAGCTCACCTCCCTGTCTACCTGTGGGCATGAACACAGCGTCCGAAGAAAACGGACGTCAGTACGAATATTGTACTGAGTATGAGAGGCATAAACAATAGCAATATATCAATGAAATATGAAGGCATCAATGAGATAAAGGAGGCATCAAGAAAGGGCAATCTGTACTGGCTATCAAAAATAACTGAAATAATGCATGCTCACTTACTCATAATCATTACCATGTATGTATACACATATAAGCTGCCCGTCCATATAGGTACATTGTGATAATGTATAAGCTGCCCGTCCAGGTAGGAGCGGTGTGATAATCATAGCCTGCGTCCAGGCCTCCCGCGTCCGGGGTATAAGCTGCCCACTATAGTGGTGTGCACATCTACGTGCCTGCCCGGCCGACTATAGCGCGGCGCGGTGTGAGAAAATACATACGTATATATATAAAGCATGCATAAGAGCCCAATCAAAAGCCATAACTATATCGGAGTGACGTAAAGTCGGTGGCTTCCGACGTCATTATGGAACATTCATTGACATCCTGCCTCACCTTGAAGGAATTAGCATATAAGGTGAGTGTAAGCAATAAATAACATCATTAACATCATAGGATCATCACAACATGAGTATTGGGATTTCTATACTTTACTCATTACCTTGTGTGTCTAATTATGGACATAGACTCGTATTTTTGGAACTTAAGGAAACTCATGGATAAAAAGAGAGTCAAGCTATAAGATTCATGCCATAGAAAGAAAGGACTAGCCTCACATACCTTGAACTCTATCTAATGTCCAACGTCTACTTCTCGAGCTCGCAGGTCTAAAATTAAGATAACATAGGCCACGGTTAGATTATCCACATCACTTACTAACCAATCCAAGTACGAATGAAACTTAACAAAATTCGGGCAGCATTTCCCCTGTAAACTTAACAATCCTCGAAATTCCAACTTAGCCAAACATCAATAAAAATACCAACAACAACAATACCAACACTTAATCATGCAATTTTCTTCCTTCCAATTCCACTTAATACAATTTAATTTTTCCACTACAACATCATTAACTCTAATTTCATGACAAAAGAAGAAGTCTTACCTCAAATATAATTAGGACAGATCTTCCAATAACTTGCACAATTTGTCCATTTCATCTTCTTCAACTTTAACTTCTGATCTTGCTGCTCCCTCAAACACTTAGAACACCTCGGAGATTATTTATTTATTTATTTTATTTCATTTTGCTATCAAAATATTGAGCCTTATTGTGGACTGCCATGGCCGTGAGCTTGGCAGCCATGGTTAATGCTAATTTTCTTAAGAAACAAAATGATTAGCTAAGAGAGAATGGTTTAATTTAGGGGTGCTGGTACGTTTCTTAAGAAGCAAAAATGAAAGCAATGTAAAAATGGGAATTCTCCAAGTAGAAAGTAATGTGCAGCCATTGTAAATGCAAAAAGGCATTCACTTCCTTGGCCTTAAACGTATCCCCATGCACTTTATGTGCTTTATGACTCACCCATAACGCTTCATGCCACTTTTGTCTAATTCACATGACAAGGACACATGACACTCATTACTATTATTTAACGTAGCATTTGGTGAATTATGCAACTTCCTGTAATTGTATAAGAATGAAACACGTACTGCCCTTGGACCAAACATATGTCCTTGTCCAATATTATCTATAATGATTATCCCTTTGTGGGACCCGCATATAAATGTTGTCCTCTTAGCATCATGCAAATATTTTGACTAATCATTTTTGTTTCACGCTACCTTCGGCCACTTTTAATTTATCCACATAACTAGTCTCTTGCTCTCAGTTCACTTAAATAGTAATGATTTTTTTAGCACACCTTATATACACATTTTATGCTCCTATGATATGTCACTAGTTCATGGCCTCTTTTGCCACACATAAAATATTATTTCCAATCATCGATGTCACTTTTTACCGTCTTAAATCATTTCGGGACTTCATCCTCTTATACACCGAGTTCTTAATTTGCATACTTGAATATGATCAAATCCTCCGTGCTCGTGTAAATTTTGCTCATATTGGACGATTAAATTTTTCTAGTCCAAAAATACGGGATATTATAGCTTGGACCGTATTTCATCAAATAAATTTCGAACCTCGACAAAACTTATTTTCTTAGATTTGTTTAACTTCAAATATTTATAACACATCTGTATCATTACTACAACCACCCACAAACTTGGGAGGATAACCTCATTTTCGTTACTAATATCATTTAACTCGCACCCTTTCCAACACATGAAAATACGGGATGTAACATCCTTCCCCCCTTTAGAACATTCGTCCTCGAATGTTAAATTAGCCCTGCGCTCCCAATACTTCCTTAAATGTTCTTTTACTGGATTATGTTCTTCACATGCCTCTTTCGTTGGTCGACTCCCTTCAATTTATTATGATGCATTTCAGATCTCTAAGTAACCATTCTCGTAATATTTCGAAAATGCAATCTGCTACATACATATGTATGAAATTTTCCTATATAAAATGGTGAAGGGTCCAACGTTTACTTTCCAGTGGTGCCCATCCACTTAACCAACCCATTGATATTATTAGACTTTATTATCTCAATTGAATCAGCCACCAATTCTACTAAATAGTCTTAGTCATATATTGCTTGCTTGACATGCCCACACGTAGCATGTAAAATATCACACCTGTCCCCTTTATGCTAATTGTAACTGCTTCACTTTATCTCATGTAATTAATTACTTGTTCCCTTAGTTGACCTTGGGGCCCGTATAACTTTATACCACTTCAGAAAATTGTTTATCAAATGTCACCACTAATGAATTAATTGCTTAGTCACTAATACCTTAAAATGGTACCACCTGGAAGTGTTACATTTACACTTATCCATTACTAACAAATTAATTCATTCCTCCACCATATTCCTCATTTAGTCAATTATACACATATATATTTTTTTTTAACTTAAATATTTAATCACATTTATGGAGACACGTAGTCATGTTGATTATGGCACTTGTCACTTTATTCTTTAACTAATAGACTTGTTTCCCACTACAATTATTAAATAATTTCCTGTCCACAATCTCTTAAATTATAATCACTTAAGGCTGCCATCAGTTATATAAACACAAACACACCTCAACCTTCTGCCACCTAGCCATGAGTCACACGGACATATGCCCATTCATTCAAAAAAAATTATCCAGCCATTTCAATTGATTTATTTACTTCTATCATGATCCCCAATTTACTCAATTACACAGATAATGATATATCAATTGAGGAACATTTAAATTATTCACCATCATAGCCGTGGGGTCCACCACTGAAATGGCATCCAAAGATAAAACTTTGTGGGCATTTGTACGAATGTCTTGAGTCACTATTAATTTATTTGCCATGCTTCCAAGTATATAGAGTGTTGCCACATCAAAATTTATCCATAGTACAATACTTAAACTACTTTAATCCTCACCTAATAATATAACAAATAAATTCCTCTCCCTCCATTTTAGTTCAATGTCTTTAACCAGTTAATCATGTACTTATTTTCTTGATCATGATTTACTTAAATATGAACCACTTTTAACACATTTATAAACTTGAGGAATAACCTCGCACGTCCAACTCAAACTGTACCCGTTATTCCTTCCTATTTATTTTCTCTTTCATCCGCCAACTTTACATTTTAATCATGCTTCAGTATTCTTACCTTATCCGACATGCATCTTTCGCACCGTTGCTTACATGTGTACTTTGTAGCTTCCAATATCATTAGTCATTTTCGTCTGACGATGCCGTTCTTCAGCTGAAATCAAGGGTTAGTATAAGGAATGTCATTTCCTATGGCTGGGCTCTATCGCACGATCTTAAAAATGAAAGAAAGGTAACATCCTAAATGTCCTGTAGTTTCCTGTTTATAGATGTGGTGCACAACACACCGATAAACAAGACTCTACTAGACACGACTCGTAGACACTTCGTAGGACTGAACTGCTCTGATACCACTTCTGTCACGACCCGACTAGGGCCGCGATGGGTACCCGGGACTAACCACCGAGCACCGCTCGTTTCCTCACTCGTCATAACCATTTTACATTTCTTTATCATTCATAATCTCATAATCATAAGACAACCATTTTTCATTTGACAACACAAATGATTTTATTATACATGTGCCCCTTAGGCCATCAAAATAACATATACAAATATAACATAGTAATCTTGTGAGACCATCTAACCCACACTGCGCATCTACGAGCCTCTACTGACATATTATACATATAGACGGAACAAGACTCCGTCGTGCGCGAAATACATAAAGGAGCCAAAAGAATAAACATAAGCACCTCCGAACAATGGAGTGCTCTCAATCAGCTGACAGCTACTAAGAATCTGGATCAAGCTCACCTCCCTGTCTACCTGTGGGCATGAACACAGCGTCCGAAGAAAACGGACGTCAGTACGAATATTGTACTGAGTATGAGAGGCATAAACAATAGCAATATATCAATGAAATATGAAGGCATCAATGAGATAAAGGAGGCATCAAGAAAGGGCAATCTGTACTGGCTATCAAAAATAACTGAAATAATGCATGCTCACTTACTCATAATCATTACCATGTATGTATACACATATACGCTGCCCGTCCATATAGGTACGGTGTGATAATGTATAAGCTGCCCGTCCAGGTAGGAGCGGTGTGATAATCATAGCCTGCATCCAGGCCTCCCGCGTCCGGGGTATAAGCTGCCCACTATAGTGGTGTGCACATCTACGTGCCTGCCCGACCGACTATAGCGCGGCGCGGTGTGAGAAAATACATACGTATATATATAAAGCATGCATAAGAGTCCAATCAAAAGCCATAACTATATCGGAGTGACGTAAAGTCGGTGGCTTCCGACGTCATTATGGAACATTCATTGGCATCCTGCCTCACCTTGAAGGAATTAGCATATAAGGTGAGTGTAAGCAATAAATAACATCATTAACATCATAGGATCATCACAACATGAGTATTGGGATTTCTATACTTTACTCATTACCTTGTGTGTCTAATTATGGACATAGACTCGTATTTTTCGGAACTTAAGGAAACTCATGGATAAAAAGAGAGTCAAGCTATAAGATTCATGCCATAGAAAGAAAGGACTAGCCTCACATACCTTGAACTCTATCTAATGTCCAACGTCTACTTCTCGAGCTCGCAGGTCTAAAATTAAGATAACATAGGCCACGGTTAGATTATCCACATCACTTACTAACCAATCCAAGTACGAATGAAACTTAACAAAATTCGGGCAACATTTCCCCTGTAAACTTAACAATCCTCGAAATTCCAACTTAGCCAAACATCAATAAAAATACCAACAACAACAATACCAACACTTAATCATGCAATTTTCTTCCTTCCAATTCCACTTAATACAATTTAATTTTTCCACTACAACATCATTAACTCTAATTTCATGACAAAAGAAGAAGTCTTACCTCAAATATAATTAGGACAGATCTTCCAATAACTTGCACAATTTGCCCATTTCATCTTCTTCAACTTTAACTTCTGATCTTGCTGCTCCCTCAAACACTTAGAACACCTCGGAGATTATTTATTTATTTATTTTATTTCATTTTGCTATCAAAATATTGAGCCTTATTGTGGACTGCCATGGCCGTGAGCTTGGCAGCCATGGTTAATGCTAATTTTCTTAAGAAACAAAATGATTAGCTAAGAGAGAATGGTTTAATTTAGGGGTGCTGGTACGTTTCTTAAGAAGCAAAAATGAAAGCAATGTAAAAATGGGAATTCTCCAAGTAGAAAGTAATGTGCAGCCATTGTAAATGCAAAAAGGCATTCACTTCCTTGGCCTTAAACGTATCCCCATGCACTTTATGTGCTTTATGACTCACCCATAACGCTTCATGCCACTTTTGTCTAATTCACATGACAAGGACACATGACACTCATTACTATTATTTAACTTAGCATTTGGTGAATTATGCAACTTCCTGTAATTGTATAAGAATGAAACACGTACTGCCCTTGGACCAAACATATGTCCTTGTCCAATATTATCTATAATGATTATCCCTTTGTGGGACCCGCATATAAATGTTGTCCTCTTAGCATCATGCAAATATTTTGACTAATCATTTTTGTTTCACGCTACCTTCGGCCACTTTTAATTTATCCACATAACTAGTCTCTTGCTCTCAGTTCACTTAAATAGTAATGATTTTTTTAGCACACCTTATATACACATT
This sequence comes from Lycium barbarum, assembly GCF_019175385.1. Lineage (NCBI taxonomy): Eukaryota > Viridiplantae > Streptophyta > Magnoliopsida > Solanales > Solanaceae > Lycium > Lycium barbarum. Next base: position 120,164,872 of record NC_083343.1, on the reverse strand, counting down.
TTATGCTCCTATGATATGTCACTAGTTCATGGCCTCTTTTGCCACACATAAAATATTATTTCCAATCATCGATGTCACTTTTTACCGTCTTAAATCATTTCGGGACTTCATCCTCTTATACACCGAGTTCTTAATTTGCATACTTGAATATGATCAAATCCTCCGTGCTCGTGTAAATTTTGCTCATATTGGACGATTAAATTTTTCTAGTCCAAAAATACGGGATATTATAGCTTGGACCGTATTTCATCAAATAAATTTCGAACCTCGACAAAACTTATTTTCTTAGATTTGTTTAACTTCAAATATTTATAACACATCTGTATCATTACTACAACCACCCACAAACTTGGGAGGATAACCTCATTTTCGTTACTAATATCATTTAACTCGCACCCTTTCCAACACATGAAAATACGGGATGTAACATCCTTCCCCCCTTTAGAACATTCGTCCTCGAATGTTAAATTAGCCCTGCGCTCCCAATACTTCCTTAAATGTTCTTTTACTGGATTATGTTCTTCACATGCCTCTTTCGTTGGTCGACTCCCTTCAATTTATTATGATGCATTTCAGATCTCTAAGTAACCATTCTCGTAATATTTCGAAAATGCAATCTGCTACATACATATGTATGAATTTTTCCTATATAAAACTTATATAAAATGGTGAAGGGTCCAACGTTTACTTTCCAGTGGTGCCCATCCACTTAACCAACCTATTGATATTATTAGACTTTATTATCTCAATTGAATCAGCCACCAATTCTACCAAATAGTCTTAGTCATATATTGCTTGCTTGACATGCCCACACGTAGCATGTAAAATATCACACCTGTCCCCTTTATGCTAATTGTAACTGCTTCACTTTATCTCATGTAATTAATTACTTGTTCCCTTAGTTGACCTTGGGGCCCGTATAACTTTATACCACTTCAGAAAATTGTTTATCAAATGTCACCACTAATGAATTAATTGCTTAGTCACTAATACCTTAAAATGGTACCACCTGGAAGTGTTACATTTACACTTATCCATTACTAACAAATTAATTCATTCCTCCACCATATTCCTCATTTAGTCAATTATACACATATATTTTTTTTTTTAACTTAAATATTTAATCACATTTATGGAGACACGTAGTCATGTTGATTATGGCACTTGTCACTTTATTCTTTAACTAATAGACTTGTTTCCCACTACAATTATTAAATAATTTCCTGTCCACAATCTCTTAAATTATAATCACTTAAGGCTGCCATCAGTTATATAAACACAAACACACCTCAACCTTCTGCCACCTAGCCATGAGTCACACGGACATATGCCCATTCATTCAAAAAAAATTATCCAGCCATTTCAATTGATTTATTTACTTCTATCATGATCCCCAATTTACTCAATTACACAGATAATGATATATCAATTGAGGAACATTTAAATTATTCACCATCATAGCCGTGGGGTCCACCACTGAAATGGCATCCAAAGATAAAACTTTGTGGGCATTTGTACGAATGTCTTGAGTCACTATTAATTTATTTGCCATGCTTCCAAGTATATAGAGTGTTGCCACATCAAAATTTATCCATAGTACAATACTTAAACTACTTTAATCCTCACCTAATAATATAACAAATAAATTCCTCTCCCTCCATTTTAGTTCAATGTCTTTAACCAGTTAATCATGTACTTATTTTCTTGATCATGATTTACTTAAATATGAACCACTTTTAACACATTTATAAACTTGAGGAATAACCTCGCACGTCCAACTCAAACTGTACCCGTTATTCCTTCCTATTTATTTTCTCTTTCATCCGCCAACTTTACATTTTAATCATGCTTCAGTATTCTTACCTTATCCGACATGCATCTTTCGCACCGTTGCTTACATGTGTACTTTGTAGCTTCCAATATCATTAGTCATTTTCGTCTGACGATGCCGTTCTTCAGCTGAAATCAAGGGTTAGTATAAGGAATGTCATTTCCTATGGCTGGGCTCTATCGCACGATCTTAAAAATGAAAGAAAGGTAACATCCTAAATGTCCTGTAGTTTCCTGTTTATAGATGTGGTGCACAACACACCGATAAACAAGACTCTACTAGACACGGCTCGTAGACACTTCGTAGGACTGAACTGCTCTGATACCACTTCTGTCACGACCCGACTAGGGCCGCGATGGGTACCCGGGACTAACCACCGAGCACCGCTCGTTTCCTCACTCGTCATAACCATTTTACATTTCTTTATCATTCATAATCTCATAATCATAAGACAACCATTTTTCATTTGACAACACAAATGATTTTATTATACATGTGCCCCTTAGGCCATCAAAATAACTTATACAAATATAACATAGTAATCTTGTGAGACCATCTAACCCACACTGCGCATCTACGAGCCTCTACTGACATATTATACATATAGACGGAACAAGACTCCGTTGTGCGCGAAATACATAAAGGAGCCAAAAGAATAAACATAAGCACCTCCGAACAATGGAGTGCTCTCAATCAGCTGACAGCTACTAAGAATCTGGATCAAGCTCACCTCCCTGTCTACCTGTGGGCATGAACACAGCGTCCGAAGAAAACGGACGTCAGTACGAATATTGTACTGAGTATGAGAGGCATAAACAATAGCAATATATCAATGAAATATGAAGGCATCAATGAGATAAGGAGGCATCAAGAAAGGGCAATCTGTACTGGATATCAAAAATAACTGAAATAATGCATGCTCACTTACTCATAATCATTACCATGTAAGTATACACATATAAGCTGCCCGTCCATATAGGTACGGTGTGATAATGTATAAGCTGCCCGTCCAGGTAGGAGCGGTGTGATAATCATAGCCTGCGTCCAGGCCTCCCGCGTCCGGGGTATAAGCTGCCCACTATAGTGGTGTGCATATCTACGTGCCTGCCCGGCCGACTATAGCGCGGCGCGGTGTGAGAAAATACATACGTATATATATAAAGCATGCATAAGAGCCCAATCAAAAGCCATAACTATATCGGAGTGACGTAAAGTCGGTGGCTTCCGACGTCATTATGGAACATTCATTGACATCCTGCCTCACCTTGAAGGAATTAGCATATAAGGTGAGTGTAAGCAATAAATAACATCATTAACATCATAGGATCATCACAACATGAGTATTGGGATTTCTATACTTTACTCATTACCTTGTGTGTCTAATTATGGACATAGACTCGTATTTTTCGGAACTTAAGGAAACTCATGGATAAAAAGAGAGTCAAGCTATAAGATTCATGCCATAGAAAGAAAGGACTAGCCTCACATACCTTGAACTCTATCTAATGTACAACGTCTACTTCTCGAGCTCGCAGGTCTAAAATTAAGATAACATAGGCCACGGTTAGATTATCCACATCACTTACTAACCAATCCAAGTACGAATGAAACTTAACAAAATTCGGGCAGCATTCCCCCTGTAAACTTAACAATCCTCGAAATTCCAACTTAGCCAAACATCAATAAAAATACCAACAACAACAATACCAACACTTAATCATGCAATTTTCTTCCTTCCAATTCCACTTAATACAATTTAATTTTTCCACTACAACATCATTAACTCTAATTGCATGACAAAAGAAGAAGTCTTACCTCAAATATAATTAGGACAGATCTTCCAATAACTTGCACAATTTGCCCATTTCATCTTCTTCAACTTTAACTTCTGATCTTGCTGCTCCCTCAAACACTTAGAACACCACGGAGATTATTTATTTATTTATTTTATTTTATTTTGCTATCAAAATATTGAGCCTTATTGTGGACTGCCATGGCCGTGAGCTTGGCAGCCATGGTTAATGCTAATTTTCTTAAGAAACAAAATGATTAGCTAAGAGAGAATGTTTTAATTTAGGGGTGCTGGTACGTTTCTTAAGAAGCAAAAATGAAAGCAATGTAAAAATGGGAATTCTCCAAGTAGAAAGTAATGTGCAGCCATTGTAAATGCAAAAAGGCATTCACTTCCTTGGCCTTAAACGTATCCCCATGCACTTTATGTGCTTTATGACTCACCCATAACGCTTCATGCCACTTTTGTCTAATTCACATGACAAGGACACATGACACTCATTACTATTATTTAACGTAGCATTTGGTGAATTATGCAACTTCCTGTAATTGTATAAGAATGAAGCACGTACTGCCCTTGGACCAAACATATGTCCTTGTCCAATATTATCTATAATGATTATCCCTTTGTGGGACCCGCATATAAATGTTGTCCTCTTAGCATCATGCAAATATTTTGACTAATCATTTTTGTTTCACGCTACCTTCGGCCACTTTTAATTTATCCACATAACTAGTCTCTTGCTCTCAGTTCACTTAAATAGTAATGATTTTTTTAGCACACCTTATATACACATTTTATGCTCCTATGATATGTCACTAGTTCATGGCCTCTTTTGCCACACATAAAATATTATTTCCAATCATCGATGTCACTTTTTACCGTCTTAAATCATTTCGGGACTTCATCCTCTTATACACCGAGTTCTTAATTTGCATACTTGAATATGATCAAATCCTCCGTGCTCGTGTAAATTTTGCTCATATTGGACGATTAAATTTTTCTAGTCCAAAAATACGGGATATTATAGCTTGGACCGTATTTCATCAAATAAATTTCGAACCTCGACAAAACTTATTTTCTTAGATTTGTTTAACTTCAAATATTTATAACACATCTGTATCATTACTACAACCACCCACAAACTTGGGAGGATAACCTCATTTTCGTTACTAATATCATTTAACTCGCACCCTTTCCAACACATGAAAATACGGGATGTAACATCCTTCCCCCCTTTAGAACATTCGTCCTCGAATGTTAAATTAGCCCTGCGCTCCCAATACTTCCTTAAATGTTCTTTTACTGGATTATGTTCTTCACATGCCTCTTTCGTTGGTCGACTCCCTTCAATTTATTATGATGCATTTCAGATCTCTAAGTAACCATTCTCGTAATATTTCGAAAATGCAATCTGCTACATACATATGTATGAATTTTTCCTATATAAAACTTATATAAAATGGTGAAGGGTCCAACGTTTACTTTCCAGTGGTGCCCATCCACTTAACCAACCCATTGATATTATTAGACTTTATTATCTCAATTGAATCAGCCACCAATTCTACCAAATAGTCTTAGTCATATATTGCTTGCTTGACATGCCCACACGTAGCATGTAAAATATCACACCTGTCCCCTTTATGTTAATTGTAACTGCTTCACTTTATCTCATGTAATTAATTACTTGTTCCCTTAGTTGACCTTGGGGCCCGTATAACTTTATACCACTTCAGAAAATTGTTTATCAAATGTCACCACTAATGAATTAATTGCTTAGTCACTAATACCTTAAAATGGTACCACCTGGAAGTGTTACATTTACACTTATCCATTACTAACAAATTAATTCATTCCTCCACCATATTCCTCATTTAGTCAATTATACACATATATTTTTTTTTTAACTTAAATATTTAATCACATTTATGGAGACACGTAGTCATGTTGATTATGGCACTTGTCACTTTATTCTTTAACTAATAGACTTGTTTCCCACTACAATTATTAAATAATTTCCTGTCCACAATCTCTTAAATTATAATCACTTAAGGCTGCCATCAGTTATATAAACACAAACACACCTCAACCTTCTGCCACCTAGCCATGAGTCACACGGGCATATGCCCATTCATTCAAAAAAAATTATCCAGCCATTTCAATTGATTTATTTACTTCTATCATGATCCCCAATTTACTCAATTACACAGATAATGATATATCAATTGAGGAACATTTAAATTATTCACCATCATAGCCGTGGGGTCCACCACTGAAATGGCATCCAAAGATAAAACTTTGTGGGCATTTGTACGAATGTCTTGAGTCACTATTAATTTATTTGCCATGCTTCCAAGTATATAGAGTGTTGCCACATCAAAATTTATCCATAGTACAATACTTAAACTACTTTAATCCTCACCTAATAATATAACAAATAAATTCCTCTCCCTCCATTTTAGTTCAATGTCTTTAACCAGTTAATCATGTACTTATTTTCTTGATCATGATTTACTTAAATATGAACCACTTTTAACACATTTATAAACTTGAGGAATAACCTCGCACGTCCAACTCAAACTGTACCCGTTATTCCTTCCTATTTATTTTCTCTTTCATCCGCCAACTTTACATTTTAATCATGCTTCAGTATTCTTACCTTATCCGACATGCATCTTTCGCACCGTTGCTTACATGTGTACTTTGTAGCTTCCAATATCATTAGTCATTTTCGTCTGACGATGCCGTTCTTCAGCTGAAATCAAGGGTTAGTCTAAGGAATGTCATTTCCTATGGCTGGGCTCTATCGCACGATCTTAAAAATGAAAGAAAGGTAACATCCTAAATGTCCTGTAGTTTCCTGTTTATAGATGTGGTGCACAACACACCGATAAACAAGACTCTACTAGACACGGCTCGTAGACACTTCGTAGGACTGAACTGCTCTGATACCACTTCTGTCACGACCCGACTAGGGCCGCGATGGGTACCCGGGACTAACCACCGAGCACCGCTCGTTTCCTCACTCGTCATAACCATTTTACATTTCTTTATCATTCATAATCTCATAATCATAAGACAACCATTTTTCATTTGACAACACAAATGATTTTATTATACATGTGCCCCTTAGGCCATCAAAATAACATATACAAATATAACATAGTAATCTTGTGAGACCATCTAACCCACACTGCGCATCTACGAGCCTCTACTGACATATTATACATATAGACGGAACAAGACTCCGTCGTGCGCGAAATACATAAAGGAGCCAAAAGAATAAACATAAGCACCTCCGAACAATGGAGTGCTCTCAATCAGCTGACAGCTACTAAGAATCTGGATCAAGCTCACCTCCCTGTCTACCTGTGGGCATGAACACAGCGTCCGAAGAAAACGGACGTCAGTACGAATATTGTACTGAGTATGAGAGGCATAAACAATAGCAATATATCAATGAAATATGAAGGCATCAATGAGATAAAGGAGGCATCAAGAAAGGGCAATCTGTACTGGCTATCAAAAATAACTGAAATAATGCATGCTCACTTACTCATAATCATTACCATGTATGTATACACATATAAGCTGCCCGTCCATATAGGTACGGTGTGATAATGTATAAGCTGCCCGTCCAGGTAGGAGCGGTGTGATAATCATAGCCTGCATCCAGGCCTCCCGCGTCCGGGGTATAAGCTGCCCACTATAGTGGTGTGCACATCTACGTGCCTGCCCGACCGACTATAGCGCGGCGCGGTGTGAGAAAATACATACGTATATATATAAAGCATGCATAAGAGCCCAATCAAAAGCCATAACTATATCGGAGTGACGTAAAGTCGGTGGCTTCCGACGTCATTATGGAACATTCATTGGCATCCTGCCTCACCTTGAAGGAATTAGCATATAAGGTGAGTGTAAGCAATAAATAACATCATTAACATCATAGGATCATCACAACATGAGTATTGGGATTTCTATACTTTACTCATTACCTTGTGTGTCTAATTATGGACATAGACTCGTATTTTTCAGAACTTAAGGAAACTCATGGATAAAAAGAGAGTCAAGCTATAAGATTCATGCCATAGAAAGAAAGGACTAGCCTCACATACCTTGAACTCTATCTAATGTCCAACGTCTACTTCTCGAGCTCGCAGGTCTAAAATTAAGATAACATAGGCCACGGTTAGATTATCCACATCACTTACTAACCAATCCAAGTACGAATGAAACTTAACAAAATTCGGGCAACATTTCCCCTGTAAACTTAACAATCCTCGAAATTCCAACTTAGCCAAACATCAATAAAAATACCAACAACAACAATACCAACACTTAATCATGCAATTTTCTTCCTTCCAATTCCACTTAATACAATTTAATTTTTCCACTACAACATCATTAACTCTAATTTCATGACAAAAGAAGAAGTCTTACCTCAAATATAATTAGGACAGATCTTCCAATAACTTGCACAATTTGCCCATTTCATCTTCTTCAACTTTAACTTCTGATCTTGCTGCTCCCTCAAACACTTAGAACACCTCGGAGATTATTTATTTATTTATTTTATTTCATTTTGCTATCAAAATATTGAGCCTTATTGTGGACTGCCATGGCCGTGAGCTTGGCAGCCATGGTTAATGCTAATTTTCTTAAGAAACAAAATGATTAGCTAAGAGAGAATGGTTTAATTTAGGGGTGCTGGTACGTTTCTTAAGAAGCAAAAATGAAAGCAATGTAAAAATGGGAATTCTCCAAGTAGAAAGTAATGTGCAGCCATTGTAAATGCAAAAAGGCATTCACTTCCTTGGCCTTAAACGTATCCCCATGCACTTTATGTGCTTTATGACTCACCCATAACGCTTCATGCCACTTTTGTGTAATTCACATGACAAGGACACATGACACTCATTACTATTATTTAACGTAGCATTTGGTGAATTATGCAACTTCCTGTAATTGTATAAGAATGAAACACGTACTGCCCTTGGACCAAACATATGTCCTTGTCCAATATTATCTATAATGATTATCCCTTTATGGGACCCGCATATAAATGTTGTCCTCTTAGCATCATCCAAATATTTTGACTAATCATTTTTGTTTCACGCTACCTTCGGCCACTTTTAATTTATCCACATAACTAGTCTCTTGCTCTCAGTTCACTTAAATAGTAATGATTTTTTTAGCACACCTTATATACACATTTTATGCTCCTATGATATGTCACTAGTTCATGGCCTCTTTTGCCACACATAAAATATTATTTCCAATCATCGATGTCACTTTTTACCGTCTTAAATCATTTCGGGACTTCATCCTCTTATACACCGAGTTCTTAATTTGCATACTTGAATATGATCAAATCCTCCGTGCTCGTGTAAATTTTGCTCATATTGGACGATTAAATTTTTCTAGTCCAAAAATACGGGATATTATAGCTTGGACCGTATTTCATCAAATAAATTTCGAACCTCGACAAAACTTATTTTCTTAGATTTGTTTAACTTCAAATATTTATAACACATCTGTATCATTACTACAACCACCCACAAACTTGGGAGGATAACCTCATTTTCGTTACTAATATCATTTAACTCGCACCCTTTCCAACACATGAAAATACGGGATGTAACATCCTTCCCCCCTTTAGAACATTCGTCCTCGAATGTTAAATTAGCCCTGCGCTCCCAATACTTCCTTAAATGTTCTTTTACTGGATTATGTTCTTCACATGCCTCTTTCGTTGGTCGACTCCCTTCAATTTATTATGATGCATTTCAGATCTCTAAGTAACCATTCTCGTAATATTTCGAAAATGCAATCTGCTACATACATATGTATTAATTTTTCCTATATAAAACTTATATAAAATGGTGAAGGGTCCAACGTTTACTTTCCAGTGGTGCCCATCCACTTAACCAACCCATTGATATTATTAGACTTTATTATCTCAATTGAATCAGCCACCAATTCTACCAAATAGTCTTAGTCATATATTGCTTGCTTGACATGCCCACACGTAGCATGTAAAATATCACACCTGTCCCCTTTATGCTAATTGTAACTGCTTCACTTTATCTCATGTAATTAATTACTTGTTCCCTTAGTTGACCTTGGGGCCCGTATAACTTTATACCACTTCAGAAAATTGTTTATCAAATGTCACCACTAATGAATTAATTGCTTAGTCACTAATACCTTAAAATGGTACCACCTGGAAGTGTTACATTTACACTTATCCATTACTAACAAATTAATTCATTCCTCCACCATATTCCTCATTTAGTCAATTATACACATATATTTTTTTTTTAACTTAAATATTTAATCACATTTATGGAGACACGTAGTCATGTTGATTATGGCACTTGTCACTTTATTCTTTAACTAATAGACTTGTTTCCCACTACAATTATTAAATAATTTCCTGTCCACAATCTCTTAAATTATAATCACTTAAGGCTGCCATCAGTTATATAAACACAAACACACCTCAACCTTCTGCCACCTAGCCATGAGTCACACGGACATATGCCCATTCATTCAAAAAAAATTATCCAGCCATTTCAATTGATTTATTTACTTCTATCATGATCCCCAATTTACTCAATTACACAGATAATGATATATCAATTGAGGAACATTTAAATTATTCACCATCATAGCCGTGGGGTCCACCACTGAAATGGCATCCAAAGATAAAACTTTGTGGGCATTTGTACGAATGTCTTGAGTCACTATTAATTTATTTGCCATGCTTCCAAGTATATAGAGTGTTGCCACATCAAAATTTATCCATAGTACAATACTTAAACTACTTTAATCCTCACCTAATAATATAACAAATAAATTCCTCTCCCTCCATTTTAGTTCAATGTCTTTAACCAGTTAATCATGTACTTATTTTCTTGATCATGATTTACTTAAATATGAACCACTTTTAACACATTTATAAACTTGAGGAATAACCTCGCACGTCCAACTCAAACTGTACCCGTTATTCCTTCCTATTTATTTTCTCTTTCATCCGCCAACTTTACATTTTAATCATGCTTCAGTATTCTTACCTTATCCGACATGCATCTTTCGCACCGTTGCTTACATGTGTACTTTGTAGCTTCCAATATCATTAGTCATTTTCGTCTGACGATGCCGTTCTTCAGCTGAAATCAAGGGTTAGTATAAGGAATGTCATTTCCTATGGCTGGGCTCTATCGCACGATCTTAAAAATGAAAGAAAGGTAACATCCTAAATGTCCTGTAGTTTCCTGTTTATAGATGTGGTGCACAACACACCGATAAACAAGACTCTACTAGACACGGCTCGTAGACACTTCGTAGGACTGAACTGCTCTGATACCACTTCTGTCACGACCCGACTAGGGCCGCGATGGGTACCCGGGACTAACCACCGAGCACCGCTCGTTTCCTCACTCGTCATAACCATTTTACATTTCTTTATCATTCATAATCTCATAATCATAAGACAACCATTTTTCATTTGACAACACAAATGATTTTATTATACATGTGCCCCTTAGGCCATCAAAATAACATATACAAATATAACATAGTAATCTTGTGAGACCATCTAACCCACACTGCGCATCTACGAGCCTCTACTGACATATTATACATATAGACGGAACAAGACTCCGTCGTGCGCGAAATACATAAAGGAGCCAAAAGAATAAACATAAGCACCTCCGAACAATGGAGTGCTCTCAATCAGCTGACAGCTACTAAGAATCTGGATCAAGCTCACCTCCCTGTCTACCTGTGGGCATGAACACAGCGTCCGAAGAAAACGGACGTCAGTACGAATATTGTACTGAGTATGAGAGGCATAAACAATAGCAATATATCAATGAAATATGAAGGCATCAATGAGATAAGGAGGCATCAAGAAAGGGCAATCTGTACTGGATATCAAAAATAACTGAAATAATGCATGCTCACTTACTCATAATCATTACCATGTATGTATACACATATAAGCTGCCCGTCCATATAGGTACGGTGTGATAATGTATAACTGCCCGTCCAGGTAGGAGCGGTGTGATAATCATAGCCTGCGTCCAGGCCTCCCGCGTCCGGGGTATAAGCTGCCCACTATAGTGGTGTGCACATCTACGTGCATGCCCGGCCGACTATAGCGCGGCGCGGTGTGAGAAAATACATACGTATATATATAAAGCATGCATAAGATCCCAATCAAAAGCCATAACTATATCGGAGTGACGTAAAGTCGGTGGCTTCCGACGTCATTATGGAACATTCATTGACATCCTGCCTCACCTTGAAGGAATTAGCATATAAGGTGAGTGTAAGCAATAAATAACATCATTAACATCATAGGATCATCACAACATGAGTATTGAGATTTCTATACTTTACTCATTACCTTGTGTGTCTAATTATGGGCATAGACTCGTATTTTTCGGAACTTAAGGAAACTCATGGATAAAAAGAGAGTCAAGCTATAAGATTCATGCCATAGAAAGAAAGGACTAGCCTCACATACCTTGAACTCTATCTAATGTCCAACGTCTACTTCTCGAGCTCGCAGGTCTAAAATTAAGATAACATAGGCCACGGTTAGATTATCCACATCACTTACTAACCAATCCAAGTACGAATGAAACTTAACAAAATTCGGGCAGCATTTCCCCTGTAAACTTAACAATCCTCGAAATTCCAACTTAGCCAAACATCAATAAAAATACCAACAACAACAATACCAACACTTAATCATGCAATTTTCTTCCTTCCAATTCCACTTAATACAATTTAATTTTTCCACTACAACATCATTAACTCTAATTTCATGACAAAAGAAGAAGTCTTACCTCAAATATAATTAGGACAGATCTTCCAATAACTTGCACAATTTGCCCATTTCATCTTCTTCAACTTTAACTTCTGATCTTGCTGCTCCCTCAAACACTTAGAACACCTCGGAGATTATTTATTTATTTATTTTATTTTATTTTGCTATCAAAATATTGAGCCTTATTGTGGACTGCCATGGCCGTGAGCTTGGCAGCCATGGTTAATGCTAATTTTCTTAAGAAACAAAATGATTAGCTAAGAGAGAATGGTTTAATTTAGGGGTGCTGGTACGTTTCTTAAGAAGCAAAAATGAAAGCAATGTAAAAATGGGAATTCTCCAAGTAGAAAGTAATGTGCAGCCATTGTAAATGCAAAAAGGCATTCACTTCCTTGGCCTTAAACGTATCCCCATGCACTTTATGTGCTTTATGACTCACCCATAACGCTTCATGCCACTTTTGTGTAATTCACATGACAAGGACACATGACACTCATTACTATTATTTAACGTAGCATTTGGTGAATTATGCAACTTCCTGTAATTGTATAAGAATGAAACACGTACTGCCCTTGGACCAAACATATGTCCTTGTCCAATATTATCTATAATGATTATCCCTTTATGGGACCCGCATATAAATGTTGTCCTCTTAGCATCATCCAAATATTTTGACTAATCATTTTTGTTTCACGCTACCTTCGGCCACTTTTAATTTATCCACATAACTAGTCTCTTGCTCTCAGTTCACTTAAATAGTAATCATTTTTTAGCACACCTTATATACACATTTTATGCTCCTATGATATGTCACTAGTTCATGGCCTCTTTTGCCACACATAAAATATTATTTCCAATCATCGATGTCACTTTTTACCGTCTTAAATCATTTCGGGACTTCATCCTCTTATACACCGAGTTCTTAATTTGCATACTTGAATATGATCAAATCCTCCGTGCTCGTGTAAATTTTGCTCATATTGGACGATTAAATTTTTTTAGTCCAAAAATACGGGATATTATAGCTTGGACCGTATTTCATCAAATAAATTTCGAACCTCGACAAAACTTATTTTCTTAGATTTGTTTAACTTCAAATATTTATAACACATCTGTATCATTACTACAACCACCCACAAACTTGGGAGGATAACCTCATTTTCGTTACTAATATCATTTAACTCGCACCCTTTCCAACACATGAAAATACGGGATGTAACAATTAAGAGACTTGTACAACAATTAATATTTACACTATAGCCAGTGGTATAAATAGAGGGACATTCATTTGTAAAAACCACCAAGCAAAACAATTCAAGTTCTCTCTAACACAAAGCTTTCTTTAGCAAATTTCTCTTGTCTTCCTTAACTACCATTTTCTTAGAGATCTTGAATTTAGTGATCTAGGCTGACTTGACATAGCAAAATCGTGAGCAAATTGTGCAAGATTGTGAGCAAGTTGTCAAGTGCCGCACGTGCGCTTAGTAGCAGACTAAGGACGTGACAACGTGGTATCAGAGCTAATGGAAAACGACGGAGAAATCAATGCTACTAAACCCCAAGACAATGTCACCCAGGATGCCACTGGCAAGAAGGGCCATAACAAAAAGAGGAACGCCGCCAAGAAGAGCCAGGAGATGCCTCCAGAGGTTGTGTCAAATGAAGGGCTTATAGCTCAAGAACCATCTACCACTGAGGCAAGCTATGATGATGTGGAGGTCATGTCCGAGGACGTCTCGCTCGGTAAAGAGTGGGTTATAAAGGTTAATGTGGGGATGGACGCCATTGACATCTTTGGCCAATGTTTGGGAAAGGTAGAGGGCACCCTCAGCATTCTTGAAAGGCACACTCTTGAAGAGATTGAGAGCATCCGAAATGACTTGGAGGGGCGTACATATGCCAAGATTAAATTAAGGCAAACCAGCACAGCCTTAGAGTACAGTCTGACGGGGGCGTTGAGTACTATTGATGCCACGAATGGAAAGATAGTGGCACTCAAGGAAATGGCTGATGATGGCGTGACCGAGGCAGCATGTAATGTTGTTGTGATGAGATGGGCTAACATCAAGGCCCCTAGGTCACCTTTTTTCAAAGGGGTTCATGATGTAGTGGAGAACTTCCTTTGGCACATGCAGAACTATTTCAGGCATGGAAAAGTGAGGGACGAGGAGGCCAAGATCAACACTGCAGTGTTGTACCTATCAGAGACTGCCATGCTATGGAGGAGAAGAAAGGTTGCCGATGCTAAGAGAGGTCTATGCACCATTAACACGTGGCACCAGTTTAAAGCTGAGTTCAACCATCAATTGTTCCCAAATAATGTGTTTACGAGTCAAGATACAAACTTATGGAGTTGTAGAAAATAGGAAGCATATGTCACTATGTCAAGGAGTTCACCACCCTTGTGCTTCAAATTCCCAACCTCTCCAGCAATGACTTATGGTTTAACTTCATAGACGGGTTGTAGAATTGGGCTAAGCAGAAGTTGGACTACCATCAAGTTGAAGACATAGACCAAGCCATAGTGGAGGTCGAGTCTTTGATGGACTTCAGGCATGAAAGAATAACAAAGGCAAAGGCAATAAGTAAAGGGGTAGCAATACCAAAGCAGCGGAGACTATGACGAGTGCAAGGAGTGGCAACAATAATAATCCAAGATTTAAAGTTCCAACAAGTTCGATGTCCAGAAGTCAAGTGGTCGTCAGGGATATTCCAAAAAGAATGCGTAGATCGAGAAGAAGGGATAGTACATATGCGAAGGGCCGCACATCTTTAAAAATTGCCCCAACCTAAAGAGCCTCAGTGCTATGGTGTGTGAAAGGAACGAGTAGACGCAAGGACAAAGTTCAGGAACCGCACAATTAGGGACGATCAGATGATGTGCTGCTATCAAGAAACACATCAACTAGCCTGAAAAGAATGACAATCAATGCTTGGACCTTACCATCAACAACAAGCTCGCTCGTGCTTTAGTGGACATTAGAGCGACTCACAATTTTGTGACCCGAGGCCGAAGAAAAGAGACTATAGTTGAAGCTCACTCCAATTAACGACCACGTCAAGACCATGAATGCTGAGCCACAAAATGCCCGTGGTGTAGCCAATTGTGGTGGTGTCAAATTGGGTGATTGGAAAGGGACGACAAACTTTACCGCCACTACTATGGATAGCATTGACATTATTTTGGGGCAAGAAATCTTTAGACATTAGCACTTGAAAATTGACCCCTACCTCCAATGTCTCTTGGTCTTAAAGAAAGAGTGAGCTTGCATGGAGCCTATAATGACTATGCTGCATGCATCGGGGTCAAGCATAACTTTCAGCTATGCAGCTTATCGAGGGGCTCCAGAAAGGAGAGTCGAATTTTGTGACAACCATTGCAAGTGTGGAGGAAATAATGGCACCCAAGAGGCACTGCCGCCTTGGATAGATAATTTGGTCAAAGAGAAAAGAAATATGTTATGCCCGAAGATCTTATTAAGCACTGGTGTTCCAAGCATGAGGTGGACCATAAGATTAAGTCAGAGTATAAGCCAGTCAAGTGTAATGTTGTGGCCGATGCCTTGAGTCGGAAGGCCGAGCTTCTCGCCACCACTTCAGCAAGTTGTGACATTCGAGAGGCTATAGTAGAGGGCATACAACATGATCCAGTAGCCAAGCAACTCATGGAGTATAGCCACCCAGGGAAAGACAAGACATTTTTAGGTGAAAGATGATATGTTGCTCACCACAGGTCGGAGGGTCTATGTGCTTAAATTTGGAGATATTAGGCGACGTACTATAAAGAAGAGTCATGACACCATATGGCCCGGTCATCCAGGCCAACCTCACACTAGGGCCTTGGTTGAGTCGGTCTATTATTGATCGCATATACGAGAGGTTATAAAGTGTTATGTGCAGACTTGTCTTGTGTGCCAACGTGACAAGTTCAAGCAGAGGAAATCACAAAGGAGGCTACATAGGAGAGATATGAAGACTTGTGGCAATTCAAAGACAAGATTCGCAAGTTTATGCAGCAACATTATGTCGCGGTCGTCACAACATCATGTGAGGGATAGTGTGATGACCCACCACGTTATCATGCCACCTTGGTGTTACGCCCTATTATGAACTGGGTCCAATATAGTTTGCAACTTCACGGTTCTTCTAACTGGTTTGAAAAGGGTTAGAGTCGCCACCTTATTTTTTAGGAAAATCAGGAAACCTATATGTACATGTATATCTACTCCATTTTAGTCCATGAAACCTATAAGATTATAGATAAGGGTTTTATTTACCCCGAGGGGAAGGTATTAAGCATCCCTCAGAGCCTGTCCGAAGACAGTTCTTAAACTTAGTTTAATTGAGCACTAGAGGGGGATTATCTATCTGCTTATCATTATTATTACTTATTTCAAAATGTTATGATTTCACGAAAACCTACACTAGGTGATAATATATTAAGTATATACGGTGTATAAATATGTATTTATATCAAGTATCAAGTATTCATAAAGAATGTATAGTAAAAAAAAAAATATATAAAAGAGTATAAAGAGAATGCACCTCATAAGTATAAAAGTGTATATGTTAGTACAAAGGGTGTACATATATGTTAGTGTGAAGAATGTATAATTATATAAAGAATATAAAAAAAATGTAAGACTATGTAAAAAATAAATATATCAAGGATATAAATAATGTGCGTCTATGTAAGAACGTATGGATATTAAATAAATAAAGAATGTATTTTCAAGAATAAAAGAGTGTATATCGAACATAAAATGTCTAAAGAATTGTATAACTAGATATATTAGTCCATAAAGAATGTAAAAATAATCTACGAATATTCATTGGTGTAAAGAGTTTATACAGCAAAATTATTCAGAAAAGTAAAGTTTATTTGACTTGTTTCTACCGTTTAGTTAAAAAGAGTGTTTGTTTAATGAATATCCTATCAAAAGAATAAGGAACAAAATAATTGTAAAAGGTATTGGCAAAAAATAAGTATAAGGGATTGTGAATAAAAAATGAGTGAAAATGTATAATGCCTCTAAAGAATAAAAGATTTGTGAATAGAAGACTTAATATTTGCCTAGCGTCAAAATGTGAATTTAACTTAATTAAAATATGTATTAGTGTACACGAAACAATATAAAATGTAAGTTGTATTAAGAGTGTATAAATAATATAAAATAAAGGACGGACTAGTATTTTTTGCCTAAACGTCAAAAGTGTGAATTTATTCAACAAAGTATTTATACCAAGTCAATTTAATACAGTTATGAAAGTATTGACGGCCTAAGTCTTGCCTAGAGCGAAAGACAATTTTAACTTTAACAAACAAGGCGACAAGTAAATAAATATATCAACCCGTTATTCCAAAAATAAAGTTTCCACTATACGATGAGTTTATGTTTTGTACAGTTATAAAAAAACGAAAAGTAAATACAAACAGTGATTCGATGAAGTCTTTGAGTTCCTTCCGAGTGTCGTCTTCGGATGTATCTCCGGGTACCTGTATAAATACTTAATAAAAGTGTTAGTAAGAGAATAAATAACTATCTAATGAATTAAAGAAATGATAAATAAACTTAAAATAAAAACCCGTCTTTTGTACATGGGAGGCCTTGGAAATCGACGGAAATTTCTTCATCGGCCATTTGGGTTTAGTATTCGCCCAAATGAATTTAACTAAATGCGATAAAAAGTTAACAGTACCATTGATCGCCAAAAATATTTTTTCGGGCACAAAGCCAATATTTATTTAGTAAAAGAATTGTAAAATCAGTCCGATAGCAACGTAACAGGGATGAATGTAGTACAAAACCAATAGCAAAATTAGCTATAGCTAGATTACAACAGCAGCAATAACTAAGAAAATGAACTCGTAGAATACGCCTGACAAATGCAAAGACAGCGCCAATGATTTTTCGAAACAGTTAAGGCAACACAAAAATTATTAAAAGACAATAATAAACATGGCAATGGTTTAATGTAACATAGCAGCGATAGCAAACGTAGTCAAAAAACGGGGCAGCCATGGTTATTAGAGAACAATCTCCGTCGAAACTCCGGGAAAGGCAGTAACGAGAAACAATAGAGGGCAAAAGAGACAGCGTTTTCTAGCCAAAATCATAAACCAAAACAACCAGAACAGTCAAGATATGAAAACAACCACAAAATAAACATCAATGGCCAAGCAAACAGAGACAAGCACAATTGGACACTTGGAAACGAAAATAAGCTAGGAATATTGAAGACAGCCATGGTAGACGTCGGAAAACAACCAGTCACCGGAGCATAACAACTCCGGCCAGATCTGAAACGGGACAAAAGGATTGCCTGAAAACGCAAAAAATAGCCCAACAGTAGTGCAACAAACAAACAAAATCATACGTATACGAAAAATGTATAAAAAATGAAACAAAACGGGAGTCGTCGGAGATGGTGGTGGAGGCTGTTTGCCAGCGACGGGCAGCTAGCGGTGGTTGGTGTGGTTCAAAGCAGTGGGGGGATGGGGAACGGAGGACGTAGTGGTGTTATGGTGCGTGGGTGGTTCGTGGTTGCTCCGGTTCATCGGAGTTTGGAGCTCCTCTCCGAGCAGTGGCGAGGGAAAACAAAGGCTGTTGTGTGGCGATTTCTGGTGGAGTGGGTGAGATGGCAAGGGCTGTTTGTGGCGAGAAGTTCACCGGAGCTCCGATGTGGAGGGTCGGCGGCAGTTGAGAAGAGAGAGAGGGAGACGAAGTGGGGCAGCGGGGGTGGTTTGGAGGTGTTGTCGTGGTGGTGTGGTTGGGAGACGAAGAAGGAGGTGTGGGGGTGGTTTGGGTGCGTTGCCGGAGGTCCGAGCTTCGGCGTGGTGGCGGCGACAGCTGTGGGAGGAGTGAGGAGAGGGAGAAAAAAAATGTTTAGGATTTTTAAAAAATCTGAATGTTGTGTGTGTTGTGTAATAGATAAAAAAAAAAAAATTAACCCCTCCCCTTTTCTTATAATGTAAACAAATACCCCCTTTTGTCCAAAAAATAATGATCTTCCCTCTCTTGTCCCCTTTACCCCTTTTAACCCTTATGTAAAAATACAATAACCAATGGATCAAGAATCCAACTCATCACCTCAAATGTCAACTTTTAAAAAGGTGACGAGACCTTGACTTGATCGAATTTTTGTTCTGCGTTTAAAAATTAATTGCTCCGATTTTCTCTGTACTAATGGACTGTACTAAAATATAGTTAATTAATACATGTGTAAGTATAAAATATAAATATTAATGTGTAAGATATGAAAATGTATTGCTACAAAATTAAGAAACAATTATTAATTGCACAAAAATGGTAGTATTACGCTGTACATGTGCAAAATAATGATTCTTGGAAAATGACAATAAATTGATAAAATTCCTACAATAAGGACAATTATCAATAAATTGTCGAAAAATGTAAAAATGTGTAAAAAAAAAATGTATTTCGCGCTCTTTAACGAATCAGCCCCCCCCCCCCCCCCCCCCCCCCCCCCCCCCGCGAAAACGTTAATTTTAAGCACGTCGAGCCAAAATTAGGTGTCAACACTTGGTACCACTTGTAACTAGTTTTTCCATGTAGGAAGCTTATGTGTACAAAAGAAGCTAGCTTATTTGGGAAGGTTCTAGAGAAATTTGGGGATTTCCCTTGGAAGACCCTAAAATTCCATGGATTTGCATATGTCCTTGGAACATTCTAGTTTTGTAGAGATTTCTAGAACAGGGACTTATGTTGTAAATACTAATGGACTTGTAGAACAATTAATATTTACACTTAGCCCCTAAGTGAGTAGTATAAATAGAGGGGCATTCATTTTTTAAAAACTATAGAGCAAAACAATTCAAGTTCTCTCTAATACAAAGATTCCTTTAACAAATTTCTCGTCTTCCTTAATTACCATTCTCTTAGCGATCTTGGGTGTAGTGATCTAGGCCGACTTGGCATAACAAGATCGTGAGCAAGTTGTCAAGTGTCGCTCGTGCGCTTAGTAGAAGACTAAGAACGTGACAAAAAGCACCAGAAGAACAAAGAGAAACTTACTAATCCAAATAAATAATGTTACAATGACTAACATATCCGGTGAATATAAGATAGGATAGGTGACAGTTTTCTAGAACACACATCTTGATTTAGACCCTAATTACACGCAGCCCTGCTACATTCTACAAAATGTGGCACGAGAACAAACACTGCGAGGAGACTTGTAGCTTTATCTTTAATATATCATTTAAGGCCTTTTGTTAAGATTTTGATTTAGACCACAAATTTATTTGATCCGCTCTAAGCTTTATCTTAAATTTATCAGTCACATTTTTAAGAACTACAAAGTCAATTATAAGGAATGTACTTCAGTTCACTAACTTTTCAGGAACTCGTTGAAAAACACATTTAAAGTACCTTTCATTTTGCTGATTGTTCCTCTTAAACTTTTAACTTTTGCTCTAGCAGTCCAGCTTATTAGTACGGGTTTTCATTATAAAAGTCGACATTTTTTTTTTAGTTTCATTAATTCAAAGCATATTCATAATAAACATTACTTAAAAAGGCTTGAATTAGAACTTATAAGTAAAACCGTCCGGCTTAATCTCCAGCAGCAATGTAGCCAAAAAGTGATTGTTTCTTCCCTATCCAGACTGAATGTCTGCCCCACATTTTTATGGCAGTTATATTGAGATCGGGTGTGGCCGGACCATTTTGTCCGGTCACGTCAGCTAATCGGTAAATTCCTAAGTCGGTGGGAACGTTATTCTAGTCTAATTTTAATAAGTTTGGTCTTATTTATGGTGAATGTAATTATGTTAGTATAGGATTTGTAATTCCATTGGAATAAAATTACCTTATTAGACTAGGGTAAGAAGGACCTTACTTGTATATAAGGAGGTCATTAGGATAAATGAAAAGCAGAAAGAATTCTCCCATTATTCTTGTCTTTAAACTCTTGCCCCTGTCTCAATTTTAACATGGTTTCAGAGCCACGTTAGAAAGAATATAAAAATCCTAAAATAATGGCAGGTGATGGAGAAATCAGCGATAAAAGCAAACGAATCGCCACTGAAGAAAATAAAACCCAAAGAATAAAGATCTCTCCTTATAACACTAAGTCAAACGGTAACCCTATAATTGTGGTGACACGAGTCCAATTGAAGGGTGAAAATTATGAAGAATGGACTAGATCTACGAGGACAGCCCTAAGAGCGAGGAAGAAATTTGGCTTCGTTGACGGAACGATCAAGAAGCTGGATGAAGAGTCTCCAGACTTAGAAGACTGGTAGACTATAAACTCACTATTGGTGTTGTGGATTTGCAACACCATAGAACGAACTCTTCGCTTAACAATTTCATATAAAGAGGAAGCTGAAGAATTGTGGAATGGCATCCGAGAACGGTTCGCCATTATAAATGGCCCTCGGATGCAACAACTAAAAGCTGAACTCACGGAGTGCAAGCAGAAGGGAAGGACCATAGTGGATTACTATGGAAAACTCACTAAGGTATGGGAGGAATTGGAAAATTACGAACAGATTCCAACTTGCAAGTGTGGAAAGCTCATGTGCAATCTACGGACAGCCCTAGAAACTAAAAGAGAAGAAGAAAAAGTGCATCTTTTCCTCACGGGATTGGATTGAGCAATGTATGGAATAGTGAGGTCCAACATATTGGCCCAGGAACCATTTCCATTATTAAACAAATTCTATTCGAAGCTGGTGTAAGAAGAGCGTGTGAGAGGAATCACACGAAAAATGGAGGACCGAAGTGAAACCATGGCTTTTGCCGTGAAAAGGAGAAACCCTCACCATGACCAAAGTGAAAGAAAAAACGATGGTGCATTCTGCACACATTGCAAGAGATCCGAACACGTTGAGGATGGATGTTTTTGATTCATTGGCTATCTAGATTACTGGCTAGGAAATAAAAAAGAAGATGAAAAAATTGGAGGAAGAAAAAGAGGAGGGCCACAATAACAGAGGGACGGACTGGGATCTGGTCGTGGAAGAGGCAACTACCAGGCTAATGTCGTGGTTGCCAAGGAGAAAGATCGAGTGGAGATAGGGCTGGTGAACACAGGTGGACAGGACATCACCATATGCACGAGGAGATCCGGAAGATTATGATTCACATGTTAAATTCCCAAGGAATAAACCCAAATGGCAAGATGGACGGTAAGACCAAAAACTCATTTTGGATCATTGACTCCAGAGCTACCAACTATGTGACAGGTAATCCGGAGAAACTAAGCGATCAGCAGGACATTCCTGAGTGTTCGGTTGGGCTTCCGGATGGAAGTAACTCGGTGGCCATGAGAGAAGAACAACTAAGCTAAATAATAGGATTTGGTTGAAAGACGTCCTTTACATTCCGGATCTAACATGCAATTTAATTTTTGTATCATAACTTGTTGATAATTTAGATTGTGATGTAAAATTTAACAAAATTATGTGTGTTATACAGGACCAAACCACGAGGAAGCTGCTTGGAACAGGTAAGTGTCGAGGTGGACTTTGCTATTTCTGGAATGTGCTGCAGATACGAGCTATGAAGGTGGAGGCAGTCAATTGGTTCGATTGTTGGCACAAATGATTTGGTCATCCTTCAGCACAAGTAAAGAAGTCTATTACCGCATTAGGCCTAAAAGAGAGTAGTATTAGATTAGATAAAGAATGTGATGTATGTCAAAGGGCAAATCAAACAAGAAGTGTTTTTCCTTTATGTGATAATATAGCTTCGGATATTTTTTATATGATTCATTATGATTTATGGGGACCAAATAGAACCCTTTCCTCTTGTGGTACTTCATATTTTTTTACTATTGTGGATTATCGTTCTAGAGCCGTGTGGATTTTTCTTTAATTGATAAGAAAGAAGTGTCCCAAACCTTGAAAAATTTCTTCACCTTGGTTGATAGACAGTTTGGTAAGAAGGTGAGGATTGTTAAAAGTGACAATAAAACTGAGTTCACATGTATGAAGACTTACTCCTTCGAACATGGAATTCTTCTTGTACAGGGACACCACAGTAGAATAGAAGAGTCAAAAGAAAATACCGTCACATTTTTAATATGGCGCGAGCATTAAGATTTTAGGGTCATCTTCCAATCAGATTCTGAGGAGAATGTGTTTTGACTGTGGGGTATTTGATCAATAGAACACCATCTTCGGTTTTAAATCAGAAAACCCCCTGTGAAGTTGTATATGGGAAAGCACCCTTTTATGACCACTTAAAGGTGCTGGGGTCACTATGTTATGCCCACAGAAAGGGAATAATATGGGACAAACTTGAGAGTCGGAGTCATAGGTGTGTCTTCCTGGGATACCTCTACAGACAAAAGGCCTGGAGATTGTATGACTTAGAGAACAATGAATATTTAGTCTTAACAGATGTGGACTTCTACGAGACTAAGTTCCTCTTTGCTGTAGGATCAGGTAACTTAGTCGATAGCATGCAAGTGAACCCAGATGAAACGGAGAAAGAAAGAAACCAACACGATTTCGATATGGACTGGACTAATGATGTAATAAAGAATAAAACTCGAATGGACGAAGTACTGACACTAGAGAATAAACCCACGAAATAGCCAGAATTGGACCGGACAGACACTGTTCCAGAAAAAGAAAACGTGGAGGAAGTACGAATGGAAGATGTCTGGGCAGATGAAATACCAACGGTAGAACAATTGGGTCGGGGTAAACGTCAGAAACATGAATCGATTCCGTTGCATGACTATGTCCCTGAAACATTCCAAAAAGAAATCCCATCAATGCTTCCGTCCGATCCTCTTAAACCCTCAAGTGCACCTTATCCTTTAGCTTACTATATATCTTGTGATAATTTTTCCTTACAACACCAAATCTTTCTTGTAGCAATCACTACAGGAACCGAGCCAAAAACCTTCTCAGAGCCAATGAAAAAGGAACATCAGAGAAAAGCCATGCAAGAAAAGATCTGTGCATTGGAGGATGATGCAATGTGGATGTTAGAAACATTTCCACTGGATAAAAAAACGCTCGAATGTCGATAGGTATACAAGATCAAGTATAGCTCTGATGGCACAATCAAGTGATAAAAAGCTCGGTTGGTCATTTTCGGGAATAAACAGGATGAAGGAATTGACTATAATGAAACGTTTGCTCCGGTTGCTAAGGCAGTAGCCATTCAGCCCTTCCTGATAGTTACGGTTGTGCATAATTGGGAGTTCCATTAGATGGATGTCATAATGCCTTCTTGCACAGTGACCTTACAGAGAAAATTTATATGAAATTGCCACCAGGATTTCATGTTCCCTCTCCGGGCCAAGTATGTCACCTCTGGAAATCTTCGTATTGTTTAAATAAGCCCCATGGTGCTGGTTTGCAAAATTTTCCAGTGCTTTGATGAAATATGGGTTCAAACAATCGTATTCCGATTATTCTTTCTTCACGATGCACCAAGGAGGTATGCAACTTAATGTCTTAGTATATTTGGATGACTTGATTATCTCCGGAAACGACCATAGGTCCATTGAACGATTCAAAGACTATCTCCGTGCATGTTTTCACATGAAAGATATGGGTTCTCTGAAGTATTTTCTGGGAGTTGAGGTTTCACAGGGACCAACTGGACTATTTCTTTATCAACGGAAATATGCCTTGAATATAATCTCTGAGTCCAGATTACTAGGAGCTAAACCAATCAATACTCTCATGGAATAGAATCACAGTTTGGGGTTGGCCAAAGGAGCCAATTTGGGAGATCCGGAACCATACCGACGTTTGGTCGGTAGGTTGATATACCTCAGTTTTACGCGATCAGAGTTGTCATATTGTGTGCATGTTATATCCCAATTCATGCAACAACCGAATAAAGCACACTGGAACGCGGCTCTTCATGTGGTGCACTACTTGAAGAAGAACCCAGTACAAGGCATTGTAATGACAAAAGATTGTGATCTCCAGTTGTACGAATGGTGTGATTTGGACTGGATCGGATGTCCGTTGACTTGAAAATCCCTTACCAGTTGGTTTATCTCCCTCGAGAATTCACCCGTATCATAAAACACCAAGAAGTAGCACATTGTCTCTTGCTCGTCAGCGGAGGTGGCATCCTAGTCAATGGCAATGACAGTTTGTGAATTGAAATGGTTAACGAGAATTTTGCATAGTATGGGAGTTGAACATAAATCTCCAGTGAAAATGTATTGTGATAGTCAAGCGGCTGTATATATTGCGTGAAATTCGGTGTTTTATGAACGGCCTAAACATATTGAAGTAGACTATCACTATGTACGGAATGCACTCCAATACGGTATAATACTTCTCAGTCATGTGTCAAGCAGTGAGCAATTGGCTGATGTGTTTACAAAAGCGTTGGGCAAATCTTAGCATCAATATTTGCTTGGCAAATTGGGCATTCGTGACCCTCATGCTCCAACTTAAGGGGGGTAATGGGACCGGGTGTGATCAAATCAGTTTGTCCTGTCACATCGGTTAAGTCGGAAAATCCCTAAGTCGGTGGGAACCCTATTCCAATCTAATTGTAATAGATTTGGTCTTATTTATGGTGATTTGTAATTATGGTAATATAAGATTTGTAGTTCTATTGGAATAGGGTTACCTTATTAGACTAGGGTAAGGAGGACCTTACTTGTATATAAAGAGGTCATTGTGATGAATGAAAAGCAGAAAGAATTCTCTAATTTTTCTTATCTCTCTAAATTCTCGTTCCTGTCACGATTTTAACAAGTTAACAGTAAATATCACCTAGTTATGGATGAAATAGTTCATATCCTTTCCCTGCAGACAATCTCACAATAAAACATGAGTAGATGATTGCAATTTTTTATTTTTTTTTAAATAATGGAGTAGATGATTGCAATGTTTAGTACATCTAAATAGAAAATCAGCTTCCCATACTCTGTTCTGGAAGATGATAATTTGTGTTTCTTTGAAACATATCACACGCACCTGCACTATGTTCGATATTAGGATTTTGATTAAAGCCCATAATTTTAGGTTTCATTTATGAAAATTATGATTTATTTTAAAGCAGATCTTAGACTTGTGAATTAAGGGTTATAGTCAATTAGTGATGAATTAATTCATGCCCTGTTTTATGAAATCACATTAAGTCTTTCATTTAATTATCAGTTGAAAATATACAATGAGGTTATAAACAAGAAATTTTGCACTGCACATGGATTGACAGAGATATATGTATCATTGTTTTGAAAGGCAGTGTCAGGACTCGCCCCGGGGCGAGCCCCGGGGCAGGGCAGTGGCAAAACGCCCTGGGGCTAACGTGCGGGGCTTAGTTCCTATGAGGCTTACGCCCTAAGCGCCCAACCGTACGCCCTAAACACGCCTAACGCCCAACGCCCAGGGCTCGCCTAACAGTTCTTACACAAATTATATTTTAAATTCCTTAATTAAAATCATTCACCCTCATAATTGTTTAACAAAATAATGATACTTAATAGTTTTTCATCTATAGAAATAGAAGATTGGGTGTAACTCATATAACAAGTCGTAGTATTGGATATTTACTATTTGAGAACGTCGTGAGGGTGAATATCACTTAATTTTTTTAAAAAAAAACACATAGCGGAATTGTACATTTTCACTTGTCATTGGTCATAAGTCCTATGTATCAGAATTATCATATAATTTTATTTTTTGTTCATGAAGAAGTTATGTTTTAATTGTAATATTGATAAATTCTATTGATTATATGCTTATAGGGAGATAAAATGAATAGTATGATAGTAATAGTGTTTTAAGAAATTGTGTTTTTTTCCGTGTTTGAAAGTTAAAATGTTAGAATTGATTTGCATTTCATAAAAGCTTTTATTTCATTGTATTGTTTATACTTGTAAAATTATGTTATATATAATTACAAGTTATAAGCGGTGTATAATGGATTGCTTTGATCATTTTTTTGTGAGGATCAAGCGCACGCGCGCTCACACACACACGCACACATACATACATATATATATATATATATATATATATATATATATATATATATATATATATATATATATATATATATATATATATATATATTTAGATATGTTGTATGCTAAGTAGAGTTGTAAGATGAAATTTATGTAATCCTAATTTTACCTACTAATTCTTTTAACTACTCATTGAATCTTTTTTAATTAGATAATAAGTAAAATTATATAAGTGCATGAATTAGCTTTTGAATTGACTTGAACGTTTTTTTTTTTTTTAATAATAGAAATGAGTGACAATATTTATTGGAATGTTGATACTTATGACCGCGCGAAGCTCAGATAAATTCACTAGTTCAAAATAAAGTTCTATTCCAAAATGCTCAATATTGAGAGTCATTAGCTAGTTATCACTACAAGAAATAAGTCTTTTCGTATTTGTCACAGAAAGTGAAAAATTCATTACAAAAGACTTGCTGTGATGATTTTAAGAGTTGAGAATATTCTCTATACGTGGTGATCTTGGGTATACTACCTCGGATAGACTTCAGTAATTGATTCTTGAATAACGGACGATGGAATGGATTTTCTTGTGAGTTGATGCATCTTTCCTATTCTAGTATAATCCTTAAAAGATGCTGGTTGATTTGGCTCTGACAGAGTAGCAGAATCTGTACAGAAAATATGAGCTATCAACACAGTTGTAGGTCTTTCATCCAAATCATTTTGAACGCATAAGAGTCCAATATATATACATCTCATGATTTCAGACCTTGAATTTGAGTCACCGATAAGAGTTGAATCTACAAGTTCCATAGCTTTGCCATCTTTCCACAACTTCCAAGCCTAAAAATATCAACATAGCATTCGTAATGTCCTCCAGATCAGGTTGTAAAAAAAGAAAAGTTGAATGTTGTAGAAATATAATGTTAATAATGGGAACTCTTAAATACAATTAATTTGCTCTTACGTGGGTAAGAAGGTCGTCAAATTTATCTTCTTGATAAAACGATCTATTTCTCTTTCCACTTATTATCTCTAGAAGAAGCACACCAAAACTGAATACATCAGACTTCACAGAAAATTGACCATGCATCGCATATTCTGGAGACATGTAGCCGCTAACAAAGAAAAATAAATCACATTAATTAACACTCTCCCATAACGGATCCGCTAAAAAAAGTTCAAGTTTTTTGTCAACACCGTAGCAATAGAATTTAATTGATATGATGGATGTAAAAAGGAGAAAGGAGTATATGAATGCATATCTATAGTTGTTGACAAATACTTACTATGTGCCAACTATTTTGTCAGTGCTTCCTTCAGTTTGATCAACTCCAAATATTCTAACCATGCCAAAATCTGAAATTTTTGGGTTCATGTCTTTGTCTAACAAAATGTTGCTTGCTTTGAGATCACGGTGTATGATTCGAGGACAAGAATCTTCATGAAGATAAACTAATCCTCGTACTATTCCTCTTATAATCTTGTCACGAACTGACCAACTCAACGTTGCTTGCTTCTTCGTATCTTAAAACATATCATAAGAGTTACTAAATATAGAAACTAATTTTCTTTTGTAGACAAACTAAAAAGAAAAGTAAGACTCAGAAATTGAAAGGAGAAGTATAAACAAACCAACCAAATAAGAAATAGTCGAGGCTTTTGTTGGGCATGAACTCATAGATGAGTATCTTTTCTTCTCCTTCCAAGCAAAAACCGAGCAGTCTCACTAAATTTTTGTGTTGAAGCTTAGCTACAAGTAAAACCTCATTCTTAAATTCATCTACACCTTGGCTTGATCTTCTTGATAGCCTTTTTACAGCTATTTCTTGTCCACTAGGAAGTTCCCCCTGAATGAAAGAATTATGAATAGACATTTTGGATTTACAATCAAATCTAACTTTAATACATAGACAATATAAAAGAATTTTGAGTTTAAGTCTTATGCATTGATGGTATAAGAAACACTTACCAATCAGGTCATTAATAAGGTAATTACAAGTAAATGTTAATGATAAACATAACTAATTGATAACCTAATGAAAATGATACTTGACCTACAATAGTAGGTTAAATTACATTGATCGTGTAAAAAGAAATTTATATATATATAGCGTCTAATCACTTATGAAAAGTAAACATCCATAAAAGGTTAGGATTAGAAAACTGTAAAAGAAAAAATTATACAATGACTATATATAAGTTAAATCCTTTACAACTTTACCTTATAGACATCACCAAATCCACCTACACCAATTTTGTTTTCCATCGAGAAACAGTTAGTGGCAGCTTCAGTTGTACTAAAGTCATATTGCAAGGATTCAGTTGTTAGAATCCCACCAAGATCATCTGCAATATATATAAATAGAAAAAAAAATTAAGGAAAATGAAGGACTTCAATTGTACTTATAAAGGCATAAAGAATATTGGTATTTTAATTTACCATTCATCTCCTTTAGAGTATTACTTCTTTTCTTCCTTCTTTTCCTCAGTATTAAAGGAAAGACTCCACTGGATTGTAGAAACAAAATAGCGACAACAGCGACTACACAAATAATTAGTGCTAATTGTTTTAGGATTCCAGCATGCCCTGCATCAACAATTCAAGAATTCAAATTCATCTACTGCTTTATTATATAACTTCGATGTGATATTTTTTATTTCATTTGTATAAAACTACTAATGTTTTGGTAAATCTTGCCATGTTTATTTTTAACAATCCAAAAGTTGAAGCTCACAGCCGGACCAATTCAGATTTGTGTCGGATAGTAGTGCTCCCTACCTAAAGATTGAAAGATGGAAGAATCCCAATTAACTATCTCATTACAGGGGACGGATGTAGGGCAATAGATATTGGTTATCTGAACCCAATAACTTTAACTCAGATCATGTATATGTATTAAAAAGAACATCACATTATAGTACAAATAATAAATTTAGAATCAATTAAACAGGATAGCAGAATTTCGAACTTGAACCCGTAAAATTCAAATCCTGAATCTACCATTACCTATTATACCCTTTGTTGTGTATGTTACCATGGTTGTAAAAACATAGACATTGGGTTCAACATAAAGAAAACTATTATGTCTTCAAACCTATCCAACATGCATAGAGTGTTAGTAAAACGTACCTTGGCTATGGTAGAATTGGTACTCTTCATACCTCATAACACAACTAGGAAATCGAACTCTAGCACCCCTATATTCATCACAGCACTTACGGAAAACATTGGTGGCATTTCCAAGGCACTTGTGGCAATCAGAAGAAGAAATATCAGGAATGCATTGAGCTAAGGCATAAATTGTTATGTCGCTGTTTAATTTGGTTTCTCTAGTGACAAATCTCTTGCCTATCGAACGATCACTGGCAGCTTGAGTCACCACATCATCCATCATTTCTTGTAGCTTCTGTTTGAACCTGCTCTGTTCATCAGTGGTAAATTGAATAGTTTTATGTAGCATATAAGGTTTATCTGGTGTTTTTATTATGGATTGATAATCTGGCTCGGGGAATATTGATTGATTAGAATAACGTAATAAGCAACCGTCCGACCAAAATACAGCCATTTTTCCGCCGGGGCAGCTGTGGATTATTTTATTAGAAGAACTAGTTACACAATCTTGACATGACCCTCTGGCAATATCGCCTCGACACATAAACAGACCGTAAAATCTTTCAGAATTACCATTGCTACCGCTGCCACCAGTGGAGGAATTGTAAAAGTTATGTTCCTTAGAGGCATTAGAAAGGGTTGAAAGTAGCAAACGGAGGTTGGAAGGATAAGAGGTGTTTGTATTGTAAGTAGTTGTGTTTGGGCAGTAACAGGTATCATCATCTGATACTGTGCTACTGATGAAGAAAAGCACAAGGCATAAAGGGATATTTAAACCAGGCATTATGCAAATCGAACAATTCATCAAGTTGAGAGAAGGCAAATTTATAGATGGTGCCATCCCTTTAATTATAGTACAAAGACTTCACTTTATTGCTGGTTGTTGACTTGTTTGCGGGGTGGACTTGGAATTCATTCGCGAGTTTTTTAACGTAATAACGCTATCAAGTCACTTATAGTAATAGGTAATCATGGCAAACCTCATCCAGTAACTTGAAAATTAGAAGAGTAACCTGTTACAACCAATTATATTAATATGATGGTGTAGAAACTATTTACCAGAAAAGGATCAAACATACTCCTAACGTATTGGAAATAATTCAAATTGAATTTGTCCTTCTTCCATCTATTGGACCCTAATTGCTCTTAACATTAACTTTCAGAGTAAAAATGTCTCTCCTTCTACTTATTGAACCACAACTGCCCTTTAGGGTTTATCGGTTTCACGTGAATATTAAAAGCAGCCCAAAAGATTATCCGATTCATTCAAATTTATTTGTCAGGAATTGTTGGGGCTAGATTTTTAATTAATTAAAATCCACCATTATTAAAGGATGAAGTTGTTAAGTCGAACTTAGATCAGGAATCGATTGGAGCTTGTTTGCACCAGTTCTGAACCAAAAATCGTAGCTTACAAACAGAATATATTGTTGTCTTTTGAATCCATTAAGTCGCAAACACATGAATCATCAAAGAAACTGGACACAAACAAATGGTTTCTAGTTATTTTTGGTTAATCCGGATGAGTCGAGTTATTTATGGTTGGAGCCACGTAGACTAATAAGTCAGTGCCACCTTTTTTATTAAAGCACCACATGTTTCATCTCTTAATTTTGTCAATAGGGGGGGAGGGGGGGGGGGGTTTATTTTAACCTAAAAGTTAACAGTCACTTGGGGTTCAATAGGTGGAAAGAGAGCATTTTTAACACAAAAATTAATGTTAAAGATTGCGGCCCAATAGGTGGAAGAAAGATAAATTTTAGTTCATTTTGAATACGTTAAGGACATTTGATCCTTTTTCGTTCTCTTATACTATCAGCGTATATAATTTAAATTCTTTATTGACGGACAGGTCAAGCTTAACATCAATCTGGAGTATCTGAGAAACTTCCTTATTACCTTGTGCTATAACTCAAGAGTCAGGTACAATAATGACGTTAAATTTCATAGAATGATCATATTAGTAGATTTGGGCTATTTGACAAATGACAACCAATTCCTGCTTAAAAGAGACCTTTCTAATTTGGAAAATAGTGTCCATATCACCGACCAATAATTGGCACCTAAGTCCCCATTACCCTCTTTTTCTTACGTGATTCGTGTAAGTAGGATGTTAAGTGTTACTACTCCTGTTTAAATTCTTACCTCATTTTGAAAACCTTGTAAAAATAAATTTGCCACCAATATTAGGTAATAAAATTCTGTCAAATTGCAAAAAAAATCAAATTATTGGGAAAAATTTGCATTGTGATATCAAATTTAACAGATTGCAAGAATTTGGTCATAAACCTTGACGAATTTCATATTAATGGACAAAAGTTTCATTGTCAAGGATCTTGAGGGATCGCCAAAATATACTGTGTAAAAATTTCACGCATACGTTTTTGCTTTAAAAGAGAGAAAACCTCCACATAATATAGCTCCTTCTTTAGCTAATAAGTTCGTCACTCCCTTTTATTAGATACTAGTGTACGTACCCGCGTGATGCGTGGGGAGTATTAACTATTTAATTTTATGCTTAATCTTTTTATATATTGTTAAGTCATATTCCTCTATATTTCTACATTAAAGTTTTTTACGTTTGTATTCCTTGTTTATCATTATAGGTATTATATTTATTACTTGGTATCATTACATTGTCAAAGCTTGAAATGCTTTTGTTGTTCAATATTTCTTATTTTTAACTTTATCTGTTATGATTTCAGTTACGAGACTTTATCCATAATATAACTTTTTAATGATAAGTCAAATGATTTTCATCTCATATTCAAATAAAATCTTATCCAAATATATCTACACTATAAGAAGATAATTTTAGAAAAAAAATCTTTTCTACAATTTTTGTCTATTGTTATTGTATTATACATTACTTAATCTATCCATATTTCTCTCAAAATTGGATTAATAGATAAATTATCACCACCATTAAATAATAATAATTAAAAAAAACACATAAAATCAACCAAAAGATCAAACAATAGCTTGAAATTACGACAAATTAAGCATTGCCATCGCCAATTCCTGCTCCTCCATGTAAGTTTCAAACACTATAAAAATAAATTAATGCATTCCATAATCCGAAGTATTATGAGATGTTCTAAAATTCAAAAAGAAACTAAGAAAACTAAATACTTATAATAAAGTTTCTTATTTCTTTTTTGCTAATATGATATAAGTAAGCAATATGACCTGCATTTACATAAAATATTTACAAATAAGCGAACTAACGATATAAATTCTCTGGAGATATTGATAAAAAGTTAAGAACATGAAAGTAACTTATGCAACAAAATGGTAGAGAAATAATGCAAATTAGAATGTAAAACGACATATCACAAGATAAAGCCACATATGGTCATTCATTCGAAAACAAAACTAAAAAAGATTAATCAATCAGTTCACACAAAAAAAATTATATATTCATCCTTTCCCATACATTTGTGGCGCTATAAAACATAGTGAAAATAATTTAAAAAATAATGGAGACCTATTTAATCAATATACATATATAATGGCAGATCCTTCTATCAGAAAGGGAAGACGGAGAAAAAATAATTTTGAAAGAAGCGGTGATGGCAGGAAGAGTAACTTTAAGGAGCAAACTTAATTTAACTTATGTGTTACTGGAAGGGTATATATAGGAGGTTAAACTTAAAACCACCAAATCTCATTTTAAATTTGAAAAGTTAATCATAATCACATCCTTTTTTTCATACATTTGATGACCTAATTATTAAATGTAACATTGAATGAGAAATAATATGTTTCGCCAAAATTTTAGGGGGTATAATAAATTTTAAATTTTTATTGCATTATAAATTCATTACAAAGATAACCCAATCTTTGGGGGGGGGGGGGGGGGGGGGGGAGAATTCTAATGTTCTTTATATGATGATATTTGAATTGCACATGTTTTAACTTTTAATTCAAATTCAAAATTTTTATTTCAGTTCAAATATTTGTATTAGAATATTTTCTCTACATAGAAAGAGAAATATAGAAAAGGAAATCGATATTTATTTATAAAATTTAGTTCATCAGAGCCATAAAACTTGTTGATTTGATTCTGTTACTACCCTAGCTTGAAACAAAATCTTCTTCTTAAAAGGAAGTACCAAAAAAACTTTGATGTGCTTCATTTTTTTACTTTTAGGAAGGATAGTCATTTGATTAGTTTAAAAAAGGTAACTGTGTTTCAATTTAATTCAAATCCTATTTTTTATTTATTTATTTCAAGTTTAAATTGTTTTACATGTATATATAGTATGAAATTGGTTTAAAATTCAAAGTAGCATTATATGTTTTTTCCTGCTAATTATGCTAATATTGATTCGTTCTATTATTAATAAGAAAGGTGCTAAAATCTAATTGTTGATATCTCAATTTTGTTTAGACTTATCATTTTCTATATTCCTAATAGATTACTTACACGGTAACATTTTTAAGTGAAAATATTAACCAAATGAATTTCAATCATGATTTTTTGATACATTTTAATTTTGATATTGCATTCAATTTAATCGTATGGGTACTCTTCATATGGGCACGAATTTATCTTAATTGCAGAAAGTAATAAAGGACAGTATTATATCTTACCATTTAAAGGAGAATTGTTGAATATAAATTAGAATCCAAGAATATCAATTAATAATTTTGTCCAATCAATACACCAAATTAGGTGAGTTCATTTAATAATGTCAATTAATTTCTTTTTAGAATTGATACAAATAGAATTTGTTGTCAAGTGACTTGTTCATATTACGCCACTTGACTTAATATTAAGCTAAACTGCCCTCCTTTTATTATAACTAGTATTCGTACCCACGCGATGCGCGGACAAAATTAAAGAATATTGAGCATATTAAAATGTGATTTATGAGATACTTTTCACTTTTCAAGAGTCAATTTAATTAAACTTTAAAGTTAAATGGGAATAGATTAACTCAATATTTGAAAATTAATATTTTATTTGAAAACTACATGAAAAATAAGTTATAACTTTTACCATATCAATTTGATAAAAAAAATATGTCAAGATGATGATCAAAATTCATGCAGTTTGGATGTTGAGAAGCGAAAAGTATACATAAATTGGGATAGAGGAAGTATAAACTTTTGTATCCAAATCAAGCATTCACCAAACTTACAAACTATCAACACTGTGAATAATTCAAATCATTCGCGACAAATAATTTTCTTGTTCCAAACATACGTTGTGAATTCAGCGTTCAACCTCCATTAACTCTTATTTTGAATTAGTGATGTCCTTGAGAAAACTTCTCATCAACATTCTTGATCTCCTACTCTACCAAAACCTGGTGTTGAAAGGATAAAAAAGAAAAAGATCAAGAAAGTCAATCACCTTTATATCATAATTATGCAAAACAACATAAAATCAAGAAACTACACATGTAATACAGATTATAAACACTAAAAATTTTAAGTAATGAAAAGCAAAAGCAAGGAGGATGTTTGGCGAATTGGTTGATGGCATAAATAGAACGACTCCAGAAATTTATCACCCTTTTTTTGCTTAATAATTTGCACAAAAATAAATATACCATAATTATGTATCATTATTGATTGATATTCTATTATTTCACACCTTATTTA
The DNA here is from genome assembly GCF_019175385.1 of Lycium barbarum. Classification (NCBI taxonomy): domain Eukaryota; kingdom Viridiplantae; phylum Streptophyta; class Magnoliopsida; order Solanales; family Solanaceae; genus Lycium; species Lycium barbarum. Next base: position 120,128,751 of record NC_083343.1, on the reverse strand, counting down.
TGTGCCCGCTTCATCATTTTTGTAACTTCCACTCAAATCCTTCTTAATGAAGTTCTCCTTAAATCTCTCTTAATTTTATGTAATTGATTACTTAATTATCTCTACAAATTTTGGGAAGATTTTCTGGACTCATATAAGGCATCAGTTGTTTTTTCTAATTAGTGATTTTTTTAAATTATTTATTTAAAGAAGATATAGCAGATTAATAAGAGAGAATGCAAAATAAAAATATATATAAATAGAGAAAAGCCGAAAAAAGAGACAATTTTTTAACCATTTTTCCACAGAAATATATGGCTAACTACTTCAAATTCAGAATTTGAATCAAACATTTTAGAATTTATAATCAGTTACAATTTTAGGGGGTATAATAAATTTTAAATTTTTATTGCATTATAAATTTTTTACAAAGATAACCCAATCTATGGGGGGAAAAATTCTAATATTCCTTACATGATGATATTTGAATTGCACATGTTTTAACTTTTAATTCAAATTCAATTTTTTTATTTCAGTTCAAATATTTGTCTTAGAATATTTTCTCTACATAGAAAGAGAAATATAGAAAAGGAAATCGATATTTATTTATAAAATTTAGTTCATCAGAGCCATAAAACTTGTCGATTTGATTCTGTTACTACCATAGCTTGAAAGAAAATCCTCTTCTTAAAAGGATGTACCAAAAAAACTTTGATGTGTTCCATTTTTTTACTTTTAGGAAGGATAGTCATTTGATTAGTTTAAAAAAGGTAATTGTCTTTCAATTTAATTCAAATCCTATTATTTATTTATTTATTTATTTATTTTAAGTTTAAATTGTTTTACATCTATAGATAGTATGAACTTGGTTTAAAATTCAAAGTAGCATTATATTTTTTTTTCCTGCTAATTATCCTATTATTGATTCGTTTTATTAGTAATAAGACAGGTGATAAAATCTAATTGTCGGTATCTCAATTTCGTTTAGACTTATCATTTTCTATATTCCTAATAGGTTACTTACACGTTAACATTTAAAAGTGAAAATATTAAACAAATGAATTTCAATCATGATTTTTTGATACATTTTAATTTTGATATTGCATTCAATTTAATCGTATGGGTGCTCTTCATATGGGCTTGAATTTATCTTAATTGTAGAAAGTAATAAAGGACAATATTATATCTTACCATTTAAAGGAGAATTGTTGACTATAAATTAGAATCCAAGAATATCAATTAATAATTTTGTCCAATCAATACACCAAATTAGGTGAGTTCATTTAATAATGTCAATTAATTTCTTTTTAGAATTGATACAAATAGAATTTGTTGTCAAGTGACTTGTTCATATTACGCCACTTGGCTTAATATTAAGCTAGACTGCCTCCTTTTATTATAATATAGATATAGATATTATTATTATTATAATAATAATATTAACACCTCTACTACTATGTGTTGATAATATCGTATGAGTATATTAGCTGAGTTCATTATTATTATTAACAACTACTACTACTATGTGTTGATAATATCGTATGAGTATAGTACGTGAGTTAATTATTATTATTATTAATTATTAGTAGTAGCAGTAGATTATTAAATTAGGTAATATTTTCAACTACAATTAATAACTTCTTTAATTATTAATGCAAATAGAATTTGTTGCCAAGTGACTTGTTCATATTTTGCTACTTGGCTTAATATTAAGCTAGACTACTCTCTTTATATATATATATATATTATTATTATTATTATAATAATAATAATAATAATAATAATAATAATAATATTAACAACTCTACTACTGTGTGTTGATAATATCGTATGAGTATATTAGGTGAGTTCATTATTATTTTCATTATTATTATTATTAACAACTACTACTATATTACGTGAGTTCATTATTATTATTATTATTAGTAGTAGTAGTAGTAGTAGTAGTAGTAGTAGATTATTAAATTAGGTAATATTTTGAACTACTATTAATAACTTCTTTAATAATTAATGCAAATAGAATTTGTTGCCAAGTGGCTTGTTCATATTACGCCACTTGGCTTAATTTTAAGTTAGACTACTCTTCTTTTATATATATATATATATATATATATATATATATATATATATATATTAGTAGTAGATTATTAAATTAGGTAATATTTTGAACTACAATTAATAACTTCTTTAATAACTAATGCAAATAGAATTTGTTGCCAAGTGGCTTGTTCAAATTACGCCACTTGGGTTAATATTAAGCTAGACTACTCTCCTTTTATATATATATATATATATATATATATATATATATATATATATATATATATATATATATTATAATAATAATATTAACAACTCTACTACTATGTGTTGATAATATCATATGAGTATATTAGGTGATTTCATTATTATTTTCATTATTATTATTAACAACTACTACTATATTACGTGAGTTCATTATTATTATTATTATTATTAGTAGTAGTAGTAGTAGTAGTAGAAGATTATTAAATTAGGTAATATTTTGAACTACAATTAATAACTTCTTTAATAATTAATGCAAATAGAATTTGTTGCCAAGTGGCTTGTTCATATTACGCCACTTGGCTTAATATTAAGTTAGACTACTCTCCTTTTATATATATATATATATATATATATATATATATATTAGTAGTAGATTATTAAATTAGGTAATATTTTGAACTACAATTAATAACTTCTTTAATAACTAATGCAAATAGAATTTGTTGCCAAGTGGCTTGTTCAAATTACGCCACTTGGGTTAATATTAAGCTAGACTACTCTCCTTTTATATATATATATATATATATATATATATATATATATATATATATATATATATATATATATATATATATATATTATAATAATAATATTAACAACTCTACTACTATGTGTTGATAATATCATATGAGTATATTAGGTGATTTCATTATTATTTTCATTATTATTATTAACAACTACTACTATATTACGTGAGTTCATTATTATTATTATTATTATTAGTAGTAGTAGTAGTAGTAGTAGAAGATTATTAAATTAGGTAATATTTTGAACTACAATTAATAACTTCTTTAATAATTAATGCAAATAGAATTTGTTGCCAAGTGGCTTGTTCATATTACGCCACTTGGCTTAATATTAAGTTAGACTACTCTCCTTTTATATATATATATATATTAGTAGTAGATTATTCAATTAGGTAATATTTTGAACTACAATTAATAACTTCTTTAATAATTAATGCAAATAGAATTTGTTGCCAAGTGGCTTGTTCATATTACGCCACTTGGGTTAATATTAAGCTAGACTACTCTCCTTATATATATATATATATATATATATATATACCTTATATATATATATATATATATATATATATATATATATATATATATATAGAGAGAGAGAGAGAGAGAGAGAGAGAGAGAGAGAGAGAGATTATTATTATTATAATAATAATAATAATAATAATAATAATATTAACAACTCTACTACTATGTGTTGATAATATCGTATGAGTATATTAGGTGAGTTCATTATTATTATTAACAACTACTACTACTATGTGTTGAGAATATCGTATGAGTATATTACGTGAGCTCATTATTAATAATAATAATAATAATAATAATAATAATTATTATTATTATTATTAGTAGTAGTAGTAGTAGTAGATTATTAAATTAGGTAATATTTTGAACTACAGTTAATAACTTCTTTAATAATTAATGCAAATAGAATTTGGTGCCAAGTGACTTATTCATATTACGCCACTTAGCTTAATATTAAGCTAGACTACTCTCCTTTTATATATATATATATATATATCTATATATATATATATATATATATATATATATATTATTATTATTTTTATTAACAACTACTACTACTATGTGTTAATAATATCGCATGAGTATATTACGTGAGTTCATTATTATTATTATTATTATTATTATTATTAGTAGTAGTAGTAGTAGTAGTAGTAGAAGAAGAAGAAGATTATTAAATTAGGATATATTTTTAATAATAATAATAATTATTATTATTATTATAATTATAATAATAATAATAATAATTATTATTATTATTATTATTAGTAGTAGTAGTAGTAGTAGATTATTAAATTAGGTAATATTTTAAACTACAATTAATAACTTCTTTAATAATTAATGCAAATAGAATTTGTTGTCAAGTTGCTTGTTTATATTACGCCACTTGACTTAATATTAAGCTAGACTACTCTCCTTTTATATTTATAGAGAGAGATATAGATAGTATGGCTCAGCTCAGGATTCCCAACATGTATCTGCATTCATGAAAAATAGTGAAATAAGTTTGATTATTAACGGTTAGTAATTTTATTACCTATATAGAGTCGGTCACAATCTCCAATGGTTGATAATTATGTCAAATGCAATTTGCAATCCACGCAATAGACTCATCAATTCAGCCATGTTGTTTAAGCATTTTGGGATGCCTTTCATATTGCCCAAGATCCAATTTCATTTGTTGTCCCAAAAGAAACCCCTAGCCCTTGATACAAAAGGATCAAAACGCCGCGTTAATTTATCCGACATCAATTGAATACCACTATCTTTTTTAACAAAACAAGTTTTCGCGCGTGCCAATCTTCCAACTGGATAAAACACGCGCAAAAGTTTCAGAAGCTTATTATATAGCCGTAAACATTATTTAACCTTCCCTTATCTCTTAGCTTTTTCAATTTGTTGGTAATGATGACATACAATATTGATATGCCTTCCCACTAAAATGTAATAGTGGACGGGGCATAAAAACACTATCAATGTTGTAAAATGAAGCTAAAAGAGTCACAATAGTAAAGGATGAACACAATAGAAATAGAGAGACAAGAGAGGAGAGATTTCTTATTCATCCAAATGTGTTCAAGTATATCCCATATGAAAACTTATGCCTCTATTTATAGTGCTACATATGCATTCAATATATGAGATAATGGAAGAACCATTAAGATGGTGGAAGATCCATTAAAATGGTGGAAGATAATGGAAGAGGCATTATATTTGTGTAGTAGACATCCATACTCTATATTTACTATATTTCATAACACTCCCCCTTGGATGTCCATATATGTGCCTCGTTACACATTATTTGCTGCCTCGTTAAAAACCTTGTCAGAAAAACCCAATGGGATAAAATCTTGACCAAGGAAAAAAGAGTGCAGCGCGTATTTTCTCCCCCTGATGAAAAGATCACTTTAATTCTCGAAGACGACGCATTCCAATCTTGTATATCAGCTTCTCAAATGTCGAGGTTGGTAATGTTTTAGTGAACAGATCCGCCAAATTATCGATCGAGCGAATTTGTTGAACATCTATCTCACCTTTCTTTTCAAGATCATGAGTAAAAAAGAACTTTGGTGAAATATGTTTTGTTCTATCTCCTTTAATGTATCCTCCCTTCAGTTGAGCAATACATGCAGCATTATCTTCGTACAATATAGTTGGAATATCCCTTTTCAAAATAAAACCACACATTTCCTGAATATGTTGAGTCATTGATCTCAACCAAACACACTCCCGACTAGCTTCATGAATGGCTATTATCTCCGCATGATTTGAAGAAGTGGCAGCTATTGTTTGTTTCATTGAACGCCATGATATAGCTGTACCTCCATATGTAAATAAATAGCCTGTTTGAGATCGGGCTTTATGTGGGTCAGATAAATATCCTGCATCTGCATAACCGATCATATCTGACTTGGATTCATAAGAATAAAATAATCCCAGATCAATTGTTCCTTGAAGATATCTGAATATATGCTTAACACCATTCCAATGTCTTTTTGTTGGGGAGGAGTTGAATCTTGCCAATAAACTTACTGCAAAACATATATCTGGTCGGGTATTATTGGCTAGATACATCAATGCCCCAATTGCACTGAGATATGGAGTTTCATCACCAATGAGCTCTTCATCATTATCCTTAGGTCGAAATGGATCTTTATTTATGTCAAGCGATCTCACAACCATCGGGGTACTCAACGGATGTGATTTATCCATGTAAAAGCGCTTTAAAACTTTTTCAGTGTATGTTGATTGATGGACAAATATTCCATTTGTCAAATGCTCAATTTGTAGGCCAAGACAAAATTTTGTCTTACCTAGATCTTTCATTTCAAATTCTTTCTTCAAACACTCTATAGCTTTTGAAAGCTCTTTAGGAGTGCCAATGATGTTCAAGTCATCAACATACACAACTATTATGACAAATTCAGACCCATATCTTCTTATAAAAACACAAGGACAAATAGGATCATTTTTATATCCTTCCTTTAGCAAATATTCACTAAGACGATTGTACCACATCCGCCCTGATTGTTTCAATCCATATAAAGATTTCTGAAGTTTTATTGAACAGGTTTCCTGCGAACTTTTGTATGCTTCGGGCACTTTGAATCCTTCAGGGATTTTCATAAGAATTTCTTGGTCCAATGAGCCATATAAATAGGCTGTGATAACATCCATCAGTTGCATATCAAGCTTTTCACGAACTGCCAGATTTATTAGATACCTAAAGGTAATTGCATCCACCACATGAGAATATGTCTCCACATAATCAATGCCAGGCCTTTGCGAAAATCCTTGTGCCACAAGTCGTGCTTTATATCTTACGACTTCACCTTTCTCATTTCGTTTTCGCACAAACACCCATTTGTACCCCACTGGCTTGACATCTTCAGGTGTTCGGACTATTGGTCCGAAAACTTCACGTTTTTCAAGTGAAGTCAATTCTTCTTGAATTGCGTCCTTCCATTTTGGCCAATCATTTCTCTGTCTACATTCATCAACAGATTTTGGCTCAAGATCCTCATCTTGTTGCATTATCTCAACAGCAACATTATATGCAAAAGTATTGTCGACCACAATATCATTTCGGTTCCACCTTTTCCCCGCCGAGACATAACTTATCGAGATCTCTTCACTATCATTATTTTGAAGTATCTGGACCTTCTCTGTGGGCTTATCATTTATTATGTCTCGGGCCTCTTCTTGAGCAATTTCCCTCACAGGATGATCATCTTGATCATTTATTTCTTTTCTTTTTCGAGGATTTTTATCCTTGGAACCGATTGGTCTACCACGTTTCAGACGTGGCCTGGAATCATTTGCATTAACCGTTTGTCCTACCGGGACATCAACTCGAACTGGAGTATTTGCAGCTAGAATATGAGATTTAGTAACTCTTGGAAGATTAGTAAATGCATCTGGCAGTTGATTTGCGACATTTTGCAACTAAATCATCTTTTGAACCTCTTGCTCACATTGATTTGTTCGAGGATCTAAATGAGATAGTGATAATGCATTCCAATCTATCTCCTTTTCCAACTGCTTATGTTCTCCCCCTAATGTTGGGTATACTGATTCATCAAAATGACAATCGGCAAATCTTGCTGTAAATAAATCTCCAGTCATCGGTTCTAAATATTTTAAAATTGAAGGAGATTCATACCCAATATATATCCCCATCCTTCTTTGGGGACCCATCTTTGTGCGTTGTGGTGGAGCAATTGGAACATATACCGCACATCCAAAAATTCGAAGATGGGAAATATTTGGCTCTTGACCAAAAGCCAATTGTAATGGGGAGAATTCATGATAACTGGTTGGCCTTATACGCACAAGTGCTGCTGCATGCAAAATAGCATGTCCCCATACCGAAACAGGAAGTTTTGTCCTCATTAGCAATGGTCTAGCTATCAATTGTAGGCGTTTAATCATTGATTCTGCCAGACCATTTTGAGTATGAACATGAGCAACCGAATGTTCAACTGTTATTCCCGTGACCGTACAATAATCATTAAAGGTCTGAGATGTAAACTCACCAGCATTATCAAGACGAATTTTCTTTATCGCATTATCTGGAAATTGTGCTCTTAACCTTATTATTTGAGCCAACAATCTCGCAAAAGCCATATTGCGAGTTGATAATAAGCACACATGTGACCATCTTGTAGATGCATCAATCAAGACCATATAATATTTAAATGGTCCACATGAAGGGTGAATTGGCCCACATATATCACCTTGTATACGTTCCAGAAATGCGGGGGATTCAATCCCAACCTTTGTTGCTGATGGTTTAATAATCAATTTTCCTTGAGAACAAGCAGCACAAGAGAATTCCTTAAATTGAAGAATCTTTTGGTTCTTCAAAGTATGCCCATGTGAATTCTTAATTATTTTGCGCATCATACTAGAACCGGGATGGCCCAACCGGTCATGCCAAATGATAAAATCATTAGAATCATTAAACCTTTTATTTACTACAACATGTGTTTCAACCGCACCAATACTTGTATGGTACAACCCGGAAGAAAGTGCGGGTAATTTTTCATGCACAAACTTTTCCCCAGCTTTCATTGTAATAATATAAAGGCACTCAACTTTTCCTTCATTGGCAGTCTCAATGTGATAACCATTTTGGCGAATAACCTTGAAACTTAATAAGTTTCTTCGAGACTTGCTGCAATATAGTGCATCACTAATGGCCAATATTGTTCCTCCAGGTAGTAATAAGGTCGCTTTTCCAGAGCCCTCAATTAATTTTGTACTACCAGATATTGTATTAACACAAGCCCTTTTCATAACCAAATGAGAGAAATATTTCTTTTCTCTTAATATAGTGTGAGTTGTAGCACTATCCAAAAGGCACATATCTCTATTACTCATCTTGGATCCAATTAAAGACTGGGGAATTTTATTTATCTTCATAAAAACAAAAATACATCGTAAGAAATACGGAAACTAACAATATAAAACTTAATTACTAATCCAGAAGATAAAACAACATAGAGAATTTAAGTACTTCTCGAAAATAAAACAACATAAAGACAACTTAAAACACATAAATAAAAATAATAACATAACACATTCCCCAGTGAAACGATCAAATCTCAATTTCGATCTCCAAAGAAGTCTTCAACTTCCAAATGAGTAATATCATCAAGCCCATCAAAATCATCATCTTTCAAAGCCAAATTAGCTTCAACATTATCATCATATTTTCGTGAAGGCCCTGCCTCATCGTTATTTTTAAAAGTCATGTGTGACTCCACCCGGGCATTAGCAGAAGAGGCACCACCTCTATTTGCCTTTCTTTTGAAGGAATTTTGATAAAGCCTGACAAAATGTTCAGGCGCCCGGCATTCATTTTTCCAGTGACCTTTCAAACCACAACGATGACAGTTGTTCCTTGAAGGATTGCCTTGATAACCCATATTGTTCTCCCTTTTATGGTGACCACCACCACGACGATTATTATATCGTCCCTTGCCCCTGCCACGCCCACGCTCATTATTATGGCCTCGATTATTTTGTCTTCTTTCAGTTGGGCCATGTGTTGCTACCACATTCACTTCCGGGAATGGAGCAGTTCCAGTGGGACGGGCTTCATGATTTTTCAATAAAAGGGTATTGTGCTGCTCAGCCACAAGAAGACATGATATCAAATCAGCATGCTTTTTAAAACCCCTTTCACGATACTGTTGTTGTAATACCAAATTGGAGGCATGAAAAGTCGTAAGAGTCTTTTCCAACATATCCTCGTCAGTTATATTATCCCCACATAATTTCAGTTGGGAAGTAATTCTATAGACAGCAGAGTTATAATCACATACAGTTTTAAAATCTTGTAACCGTAAGTGAATCCACTCATAACGAGCCCTGGGCAATACCGTTACCTTAATGTGGTCATACCTTTCCTTCAAACCAGTCCACAATTCAAGTGGATCTTTCACTGTCAGGTATTCAACCTTCAATCCTTCATCCAGATGATGACGAAGGAAAATCATTGCCTTCGCTTTGTCCTGACTTGATGTTGTATTATCCTGAGTAATAGTGGCACCATGACCTTTGGCGTCTAGGTGAATTTCAGCATCAAGTACCCATGATAGGTAATTCTTTCCCGAGATATCAAGTGCCACAAACTCAAGCTTCGACAAATTCGACATGATGATCAAAACTATCATAGAAATATTTGAGTTAGATACAGTTAAACAACATAATCTCAAAAATAGTAAGTTTAATTTCCACAAAACAATACCTTTTTACAAACACAGTACCTTCCTTTTTTTTTCACAAAAACATTTTTTTTTTTCAAACAATACTTTTTTTATTTATTTTTTCACAAAACAACCTGTTTCTTCTCTCAAACTTGTAGTCAATATAACCCAATCAAATTAACAGTAACATATAATCATGGTCTTATTAAAAGAACAACTAATCCACAACCACCAACCAATATATATATTTAAAGTACTGTTTTATAAAAATTACCATATTAGTGTTGTTAACTGTTAAATGTTTACTACTATAGCACATAAAGATTTATTATTTCATGAGAACACTAAAAGTGAATTGGCAGCGGAATATCAATTGACAGACCAAATGTATGGTACAAAAATATTTGCATAAAAATAGAATTGGCAGATGACTTAGAAGCTAATTAACTTTCTGTTTGCATAACTTATATTAGAAGGGTGGTAAAAACGCATACCAGATGAAAAAGTAGATTCAACTTGGAGTGATTGGAGCGACGGTAATGAAGTTAGAGACTCGTGCTGATAACGTGTTGTAAAATGAAGCTAAAAGAGTCACAATAGTAAAGGATGAACACAATAGAAATAGAGAGACAAGAGAGGAGAGATTTCTTATTCATCCAAATGTGTTCAAGTATATCCCATATGAAAACTTATGCCTCTATTTATCTACATATGCATTCAATATATGAGATAATGGAAGAACCATTAAGATGGTGGAAGATCCATTAAAATGGTGGAAGATAATGGAAGAGGCATTATATTTGTGTAGTGGACATCCATACTCTATATTTACTATATTTCATAACAAGATCTTCATTTCTTAAAAGCTCGTTCACACATCCATCTTCCAAAGAAAGAAAAAAGAAAAAACAAATCTCTCATATTCTACCGAAAAAGGAATTTTCAATCTCTACACTTGCATACAATACGAATAATTTTTTTTGAAATGTGGCGTTCTGTTTTTGCTCTGCATTTCATATCTCTTTTACTGTATGCTTGACATTTTTATTTACATATTGTTTTTATTTTTGAGATGTTTTTCAATTATTAAATACTTTGCACATATGTATTTTTTTTAAAAGGGAGATTGAGGGTAGGAACGGATTTTTTATTTGCTGGTTTGTGGATGTTCAATAAATTTTAAACTTCATGGCCAATGAAAAAAAGGCAAAATACATCAAAACACCCCTAAACTATAACTCAAAAGTCATTTTCACACTTAAATTATCCTGGCGACCCATTACACACCTAATATATTCAAAAGTGATATTTTTTACCCCTCCAGAGCTGATGTGGCATAAATAAAATTTATAATTCAAAAATAGGCAAGTGAAGTCAAAATTAAAATAATTTTTTTTTTAAAATTATTCCTCCACCACCACTGCCCCCCCCCCCCCACAACCCCACCCCACGCCACCCCCATCTCTTCCAGCTTCAAACAACCGCCACTGCCACCCCGCCCTCCCTTCTCCTCCACCTTCACGCCACCCTACACCCCCAAACCCTTTTTCTTCATTTCACCAACACCACCCTCCCCCCTCCCACCCCACCGCCGTTCTCCTCTCCCTTCTCGGTCAAACTCCACCACCAAAGCAACAATCCTCCATTGGTATACTTGTGAAATTTCCATTGATGTAACATTGATAGCAAATTTGTTGCCATCTAACGTTGATAGTAGCAGTAGCAGTAATTTATTACTCCGTCCAAAATGGCACCAAATCTCTAATTTGTTGGTGCCATTTGAGGTTGATAACAGTAGAGATTTGGTGCCATTTATTTCTAATCTGTTGTCCGTCAATCCTCCTTGTCATTCTCTTTAAAATGAAGAAGTCAAAATTAAAATGAAGAAGGCGGAGCAGTGGTTCCTCCTTGGCAGTGACGGAGAGGACGAGCAGTGATTGCAGCAGTGAAGCGTGAAGGGCTTGGGGAGTCGGGGGTCTGGGTGGGGCGCGGGGTAGGGGGTGGTGGGGGTGAAATGGAGAAAAAGGAAAAAGAAAATAGTGCAAATTAAAAAGAAAAAAGAAAAAATACTGAAAATAATAAATTTTATTTTATTTTCACGTGGCACTAACGTGGCATGCGTGTGTGGAACACCACACGCTGTGAAAGTGGTATAATACCTTGTAGGGTGGTCTTAAATTCACTTTTAAGATGTTAAGGTGTGTAATAGGTCGCTCGTATAGTTTAGGTGTGATATCGACATTTTGGGTATAGTTTAGGAGTGTTTTGATGTATTTTGCCATGAAAAAAATTAAATCTCCATCAATTTTTGAGGCCTCCACAAATAAAAGACGAACATACATTTGTAACAAAAATAATTTCGGGCGAGGACGAGATCTCTAGATTGTCGAATAGAACGGAAAATAAGGACTTCATATCCTGGCGCTGCAACCCGATTAGCTACCGGGTTTGGCGCGTCTAAATTCTCCTTGTTTAAATTCGATTATAGATCTATCCCCACCATCTCAAAATCATATATTTTTTTATATATGTATATTAATATTTTATTTTTTGATATATATTTATTATTTACTAACATTTTACTAAGTGTTAATGCAGGTATCCGGAGATACATCCCGAAGACAACACTCGGAAAGATCTTCATTGAATCACTATTTGTATTTATTTCTTGCATCCTTCAAAACTGGACAAAACATAAACTCATAGTATAATGAGCACTTTATTTTCGGAATGTCAGGCGAGAGAGTATTGTGTTTATTTCAAATTCAATATTCGTTTAGGCAAAACTTAGGCCGTAAACATATTTTTACTACCAAATTAACTAAACACACACTTGGTTAAATTTACATCTTTGTCGCTAGGCATAACATTAGGCCGTCTCTCCATCGAAGGAGATATTCATTTTTGTTCTTTTAAACTCACCACATTTTCTCTCATTTTTCTATACACAACTATTTTATCAACTCGTTGCTACAATTCATTTGGTCATTTGTTAAATTAATTATTGTACAAGTAATGTTTTCTCCATTCGTTAGTTACTTTTCAAATAAAACAAACTGTCTTTTTATATAAGTCAAAATAATCTAATTCATCAGAATTTATTTCTTCGGAATTGTTGGGGCTGATTTCTAATTAAGTAGAATCGACCATTGTTAAAGGATGAAGATATTGAGTTGAACTTAGATCTAGAACGAATTGGAACTTGTTTGCACTAGCTCTGAACCAAAAATTGTAGCTTCAAACGGAAGATAATTGTTGTCTTTTGAATTCATTAAATCGCAATACATGAATCATCGAAGGAGCTGGATACAAACAAAAGGTTTCTAGTTATTTCAGGTTAGCCCGGAAGAGTGGGGTTATTTATGGTTAGAGCCACGTAGACTAATAAGTCAGTGTCACCTATTTAATTAAAGCACGACATGGGGTGTGGGGGTGGGGGTTACAGTTCACATTAAGGTCAATTAGGGTTCACTAAGTGGAAGGAGCGCATTTAAACACAAAAATTAATGTTAAAATAGGTGAAAGAAAAGTAAATTTTAGTTTCATTTTCAACATGTTAAGGACATTTGATCTTTTTTCTTTCTTTTATACTACCAGCATATATAATTTAAACTCTTCATTGACGGACAGGTCAAGTTTCAATATCATAGATTAATGAAGCACCTCTAAGAAACTTCCTAATTGCCTTGTGTTGTAACTCAAAGTGTCATGTACAGTAATAAAGTTAAATTTCATAGAATGGTCAGTAGTAGTTTTGGGCTATTCAACAAATGACAACCAATTCCCCCTTAAAAGAGACCTCTCTAATTTGGGATAATGTCCATATCACTGTCAAATGGCACCTACTTTTCCCTCTTTTTCTTGTGTGATTCGTATAAATAGGATGTTAAGTGTTACTAGTACTACTCCTATTTAAATTTTAACCTTCGTTTGAAAACCTTATAAGAATAAATTTACCACCAGTATTAGGTAATAAAATTCTGTCAAATTGCCAAAATTTCAAATTATTGGGAAAAATTTAAATCGTGATGTCAATTTTAATGGATCGCAAGAATTTGGTCATAAATCTTGTCATATTTGACATTAATGGGAAAAAGTTTTATTGTCAAGGATCTTGAGGGATCGCCAAAATTTACTGTGTAAAAGTTTCACGAATACATTTTTACTTTAAAAAAGAGAAAATCGCCACATAGCTACTTAATTCCTAGCTCCTTCTTTAGCTAGTAAGTTTGTTACTCCCTTTTATTCGCTATAGTATGGCTCAGCTCAGGGTTCCCAACAATGTCATCAAGTATCTGCATTCATGAAAAAATAGTGAAATAAGTTTGATTATTAACGGTTAGGAATTTTATCACCTATATAGAGTGAGTCGCAATCTCCAATTGTTGATAATTGTGTCAAATGCAATTCGTAATCCATGCAATGTAATAGCATCGTCAATTCAGCCATGTCATTTGAGCATTTTGGGGATGCCTTTCATATAGCCCAAGATCCAATTTCATTTGTTGTTTCCAAAAGACCCCTCTAGCCCATGATACAAAAGGATAAATTCATAATATTAAAATGTGAGGAAAAAATTGTTAAACTAGTGTAAGGTAAATTATTAATCCAGTTCGCACGACTGTTTTATGTACATGACGAAAGGGTTCTGTCATTGTCATTGATCACATTGTCATCAATACAATCATTTCAATTTATGTCATGATATATTTTATTGGGCATATAGTTTTAAAAAATCAAATATTTTTGGAATTTATGGTCTAAACAACCCATAAATATTTGATGACCATAATCATCTTATTAAGGATGAAATAAAAAAATTAAAATTAAATTTTGTTTATATAAAAAGATATAATTTTTTTAATAGAAAAGAAAATACCATCACATCAATTGAATCGAAGGGAATATATTGCATCTTGAATATATATTGATGGATGAAGGAGCCCCATTTCCACTCTTATCATTTTCCCCAAATTTCTACTTAGATGAGCGACACATGTCATAGTTAAGAATTAAAAGTTAGGATTTAATTGTCCAAAGCAAAATCTTAATCATGGTTAGAATAATAATTATTTCCTTTATTTACTCTAAAAAAAATTTCAATCCCCCAATTCTAACTAAAATATTTATCTGATTCATAAATATATTTAATTTTTTCTCACGTTTCCTTCTTTATTACGAGTTCCTTTTTTTTTTTCTTAATTACACATATCATTTTTCTTAAAATAATGTTGATCTTGGATTTTGATTTTATCATTTAAAAAAAAAAAGCTTCTTTTCTTATATGCAATTGTTAACATTATTCTATGAGCAACATGGACATTTAGAAAAGAACAAATTATTTTCATACGTTTCGAGTGGTTCAAATCTATTATTTTTTTTCTTTTTATTAAAACTATATAATCTTTACTTAAAATACTCAAATTTTTTGAGAAAAAAATAATTCATAAATATTAGTGAAAAATGGGGCTCTTAAAATTTTGGGTCCTAAAGCCCTTGTCTTACTTGCCTTACCAAGAACTGGCAGTGTAGCTCGCTGCATTGTTCCTTCACTTCCAACACTACTATGAGGTCCAAACGTGTTGGGAACTCATCTTATGTTGGACTGACTGCTCTTTGTGAGTTTCCCAAAGAATGTTTCTACTGCAAGTCCTATTTTGCAATTGTATTTTGCAGGAGTTGAGGTGAGGATAAATGTGATCCACATGATTTTATGATATGTCTATATTTTGATGTTTTGGTATATGCATATTTATATAATATATCAGGAATAGTTAATTTCACATTATTTGCCAACTTACTGGTCAATTTCTAGTTGTAGCTTTTTAAATTGTCTGGTAAGGATGGGTAACATTTGAGGACTTGTAATGTAATATGGTTTTTGTTTCATTGTATGTAATGTGATTTATGGATATTATTTTTCGTTTACAATTTTGCAAGGATTTGCTTCTTGGTCCCATTTGCGTTTAAATTGTTGATTTCTTTCGTTTTGGACAAACTATTCAATATGGAGTCTAGTCTGTTTGAGTACTTGTATATCTTTGTAGTAATTAATAACTGTAAGTGTTTTTTTAGCATTTTAATATTACAAATGATTATATAAAAGTGTTGCTTTTAAAGTGTCTTTGAAATGGTCCACCACGTTCAGTTCTTGGCAGAATGTGGAGTTTAATGCATTTGAAACTCCTTTGTCCATTTATCACTTTTACTCCTTTCAGTTAGTGTCTCATTTTCTTCCTTTTGACCATGTCATTCGCGTTGTGGCAGTAAGTGGCACTAAATAGCCATAAACTTTCTGTTAAATTTGTGTAACCTCTAATCCTTTACTCACCCTCATTCTTCCTCTTTATGTGTGTAACTTATGTAACCTCTAAATAGTAATTTTCTTATTTATCTATCTCCTTTACTATCCTATTCATATCAAATTAATTCAAGGATGAATTTTTCAACTATAAATAGTTTGTCATCCTTAACTTGTGGGGAGTAGAGAAAAATATATACTTTGGAGAGTTCTTAAAAAGTGAGGAAAAAAAGAGAGTTTATTAGTTGAAGGAAGGTGTTCTTCTTTTTGGTGGAGCTATGGACTCAACATCTTGTCCAGAGTTTGTTGAGTTGTACGACGTGATCGGGCTGTTGTATCCTGGAGGGAACAAGTCAGAAAGATTACTGCTGAACCGGTAGATTTGCTGCAGTGGGCTTGAATCTCCTTAAAGAGAGCGAGATATCCGCGCCTCAGCCGAAAATAATTTTATTTCTTCATTTTTTATTTTTCAATTGTAATTGTAATTTCATTGTAATATCACCAACAATTTTAAGGAGATTCAAATGGCTACAATTGAAAAATCGGCGGATGTCAAAGTAGGAGATCTTAACAAGCCATTTCGGTTCAACGGTACTCATTTTAAGAGATAGAAGGGTAAAGTACTTTCCTACTTAAGTCTTCTCAATGTTTCTTTTGTGTTAACTGAGAAGAATCCAAATAAAGTAGACAACTCTTCCATGAATGATGAAGAACTTATTTCTCTTCAAGAAAAAACTGAAAAGTACGATGAAGATTCATACAAGTGTCGGTATTATTTACTTAATTTTCTATTAGATAATTTTTATGATTATTATGATAGAACTTACTCTACTGCAAAGAAAATTTGGAAAGCGTTGCAGAGTAAATATGATACCGAGGAGGCTGGAGCGAAAAAATATGCTGCTAGTAGATTTTTTCGTTTTCAAATGATGGACAATAAATCAATTGTAGATCAAGCTCAAGACTTTATAATGATTGTTGGAGAGCTTAGATCCGAGGAGATCAAAATTGGAGATAACCTTGTTGTTTGTGGCATAATAGATAAACTTCCACCTTCATGGAAGGAATTTCAAAAAACTATGCGCCACAAACAAAAGGAAACCTCTCTTGAGACGTTGATTATGCGAATCCGCATGGAGGAAGAGGCAAGAGGCCAAGATGCGCTTTTGCAAACGGAAGAGAGCAACTTACAACCCGTCACAAATAAGGTAAATTTAATTACTTCAAATAATGCTGCTCCTAATACTAACAAAAATACCTCTATGAAGCCTAAGAAGAAAATATTCAAGAAAAATAATGGTAGACCTCCCAAGAAAAATAATGGTGGTAACAATCAAGCACAAAATCAACAAGCACAAAATGGAGGACCATGATTTGTCTGTGGCAAGAGTGGGCATATTGCTCGATTTTGCAAGTTTCGGAAACGTGGTCCTACACCTCAGGCGAACGTTACCGAAGAGCCACTTGTGACGGTGAAAACAAACATAAATATGATTGAAAATGTTGATGGATGGTGGGCTGATTCTGGTGAAACCGTCATGTCTGCTATGACAAAGATTGGTTCAAAGTGTATACTCCATTTGAGGAGCCCAAAACCATCATGCTTGGATATTCTCACACTACTCAAGTGCTTGGAAAGGGAGATGTTGATTTGAGCTTTATCTCAGGAAGGGTGTTAACTTTAAAACATGTACTTTTTACTCCTTCCATGAGAAAAAATTTGATGTCTAGTTTTCTTCTTAATAAAGCAGGCTTCAAACAAATTATTGAGTCTGATCAATTTGTAATAGTGAAAAAATGTATTTTTGTGGGAAAGGGGTATGCTTGTGATGGGATGTTTAAGTTGAATGTTGAGATGAATAAAGTTAATAATTCTGTTTACATGCTTTCTTCCACTAATTTTTGGCATGCTCGTTCGTGTCATATTAATAATCGTTATGTGGGAATCATGAGTAGTTTAGGATTAATCCCAATGATTAAAAAGGATTTTGAAAAATGTAAAGCTTGTAGTAAAGCCAAAATCACAAAAGGCCTCATTTTCAAGTTGAAAGAAAAAACTGAATTATTAGAGTTAATTCATACTGATATTTGTGAACTTGGAGGAATTTTAACTCGTGGAGGAAATAGATATTTTATTACTTTTATTGATGATTTTTCCAAGTATACATATGTTTTCTTGATGAAAAATAAAAGTGATGCTTTTGAAAATTTTAAAATTTATCTCCATGAAGTTGAAAATCAGTTTGGTAGAAAAATAAAAAGAATTAGAAGTGATAGAGGCCGTGAATATGAGTCTAATGAGTTTAATTCTTTTGTTAGATCATTGGGAATAATTCATAAAACTACTCCACCTTACTCTCCTGCGTCTAATGGTGTGGCGGAGAGAAAAAATAGAACTTTAGTTGAGTTGACAAATGTCATGCTTATTGAGTCTAGTGCACCTCTAAATTTTTGGGGTGAAGCTATTTTAACTGCTTGTTATGTATTGAATCGTGTGTCTCATAAAAAGACTAAATTAACACCATTTGAGTTGTGGAAAGGTCACAAGCCAAATTTGGGATATCTAAGAGTTTGGGGTTGTCTAGCTTATGTAAGGCTAATGGTTCCCAAAATAAGCAAATTGGGTAAAAAAGTTACTACTTGTGCTTTTCTTGGTTATGCTTCAAATAATACAGCCTATAGATTTTTTAGTCTTGAAGATAATATAATAATAGAATCAGGAGATGCTATTTTTCATGAAAATAAATTTCCATTTGGTTCTAAAAATAGTGGGGGTCATAAGACTAACGAAAATATTTTATCACTACCTAGTTCTTCTACTTCTGTTTTGAAAAATAAAGAAAGTGATGATTTTGAGTTAAGAAGAAGTAAAAGAGCTAGAGTAGAAAAAGATTTTGGTCCTGATTTTTATGTTTTTAATATTGGAGATGACCCTCTCAATTTACAAGAAGCTTTATCTTTACATGATGCTATTTTTTGGAAAGAGGCTGTAAATGATGAAATGAAATCACTTATTTCCAATAAAACTTGGAAGTTAGTTGATTTACCACCGGGTTGTAAAACAATTGGGTGTAAATGGGTCCTTAGAAAAAAGTTAAAACCGGATGGCTCTGTTGATAAATATAAGGCTAGACTAGTTGCTAAAGGTTTAAACAACTAGAAGGCCTAGAGTTTTTTGATACTTTTTCTCCGGTAACTAGAATTACATCCATAAGGCTTTTAATTGCTATTGCTGCAATTTTTGATTTGCATATTCACCAAATGAATGTAAAAACTGCTCTTTTGAATGGGGACCTAAATGAGGAAATTTATATGGAGCAACCCGAAGGTTTTATTGAAGTAGGCCAAGAAAGCAAAGTGTGTAAACTTACTAAATCCCTATATGGCTTGAAACAGGCACCAAAGCAATGGCATGAGAAATTTGATTCCTGCATGATTGAAAATGGTTTTAAAACAAACGAATGTGATAAGTGCATCTATCATAAGTCTTGGAATAATTCACATGTTATTGTCTGCCTCTATGTTGATGATTTATTGATCATTGGCTCTAACATGAATGTTATTGGTGAAACTAAAAATATTCTTAGAAGCCATTTTACATGAAAGATCTTGGCGAGGCAAATTTAATTCTTGGAATAAAAATTACTAAAACATGTGATGGAATATTCCTTGACCAGTCACATTATGTTGAGAAAATTTTGAAAAAATATAACTTTCTTGATTGCAAGCATGCTGTAACTCCTTTTGATTCAAGTGTTCACTTGTTTCCTGTTCAAAGTGAAAATGATGTGATAAATCAAAAGGAATATGCTAGCTTAATTGGAAGTTTGAGATATGTGACTGATTGCACTAGGCCTGATATTGCATATGCAGTTGGAGTACTTAGCAGGTTTACAAGCAAGCCAGATAGTGAGCATTGGCATGCCATAACGAGAGTTATGAAATATTTAGTTACAAAAACCTATGGCTTGTTTTATAAAAAATATCCTGCTGTACTTGAAGGCTTTTCTGATGCAGATTGGAACATTTTATCTGGTGATTCCTGTTCTACCACTGGTTATATTTTTACGTTGGCAGGTGGTGCTATTTGTTGGAAATCAAAAAAGCAAACTATTATTGCTAACTCTACCATGGAGGCTGAACTAATTGCTTTAGCTTCAGCTAGTGAAGAAGCGAATTGGTTAAGAGATTTATTATTTCAAATTCCTTATTTTGAAAAACCAATTCCTCATATTTTAATTCATTGTGATAGCACCGCTGCAATTGGTAGAGTTCAAAACCGTTATTATAACGGTAAATCCAGACCTATAAGGAGAAAACACAGTACTGTGAGATCATATTTGACAAGTGGTACCATTAATGTTGATTACGTTAAATCTTGTGATAATCTTGCAGATCCACTAACCAAGGCCTTGGCGAGAGAAAAGGTCTGGAGCACATCGAGGGGGATGGGATTGAAGCCCATAAATTCATGAGTTGTATATGAGGAAACCCAACCTGGGGACTAGAGATCCTATAACCAGGTTCAATGGGAAAAACGAATCATATAATGACTTGTTGAGAAAAATGCACTATTTAATTTATTCCTTCCCTATGTTGTGAGTGCATTATTCTGTAACAGTGTGTGGAGGTTGAGTATATAAACTCTTAATGAAATTCTGTAGCTCATATTAGTGGGGTGTTAAGTTACAGAAGCATCCTTGACAGATTTCACCTATGTGAGTGTGGAAGTAGGCCGCTTCCTATGAGAATTAGGCTCGTTCTCAAAAGCACTCATGAAAACCGGGATAGCACAAGGTCGTAATGTGCTGGCTGTTAAAGCTCATGTCAACACCTTGATTATTATGTGTGAGCAATAATTCTTTATTTCCCTTAAGCAGTCATAGTTCAAGTCTGAGACCGCTACGACTCTGGAGTAAAGATTATTGTTTTACTAAGTGGAAGTTCAATGCAAAGCACACCTTCATTACGCATAATAATCTACCTTCAGCTGGTAAACTCTCTTATGTTAATATTAAAATGAGTGGGGGATTGTAAGTGTTTTTTTAGCATTTTAATATTACAAATGATTATATTAAAGTGTTGCCTTTTAAAGTGTCTTTGAAATGGTCCACCACGTTCAGTTCTTGGCAGAATGTGGAGTTTAATGCATTTGAAACTCCTTTGTCCATTTATCACTTTTACTCCTTTCAGTTAGTGTCTCATTTTCTTCCTTTTGACCATGTCATTCACGTTGTGGCAGTAAGTGGCAGTAAATAGCCATAAACTTTCTGTTAAATTTGTGTAACCTCTAATCCTTTACTCACCCTCATTCTTCCTCTTTATGTGTGTAACTTATGTAACCTCTAAATAGTAATTTTCCTATTTATCTATCTCCTTTACTACCCTATTCATATCAAATTAATTCAAGGATGAATTTTTCAACTATAAATAGTTTGTCATCCTTAACTTGTGGGGAGTAGAGAAAAATATATACTTTGGAGAGTTCTTAAAAGGTGAGAAAAAAAATAGTTTATTAGTTCGAAGGAAGGTGTTCTTCTTTTCGGTGGAGCTTTGGACTCAACATCTTGTCCAGAGTTTGTTGAGTTGTACGACGTGATCGGGCTGTTGTATCCTGGAGGGGACAAGTCAGAAAGATTACTGCTGGACCGATAGATTTGTTGCAGTGGGAATGAATCTCCTTAAAGAGAGCGAGATATTCGCGCCTCAGCCGAAAATAATTTTATTTCTTCGTTTTTTATTTTTCAATTGTAATTGTAATTTCATTATAATATCACCAACAATAACAGGGCAAGAATAACAGATTGCGTACCTCTTTGTTGCAGCAGAAGTCGTTATAATTACCGAAAGAATTGCCACAAGTCCAACCTCGATTCTCCAGGAAACAAAGTTAGTATTCCACAAAGAAAATGCCTTTTCTATATGTGTATAATTTTTGCATATTTTCATATATGCGTTGTTCTGCTCTTTTTAAGAAGAGAGGCAGAGGTTATGGAGAAGAAACCGTTCCATATTATCTACGTAATACAGTTTCTCCTTAGTGGGGTTATCTGATTTAAAATATAACTTTTCACATAATAACCTCTTTTATTCTTTATCTCTACTAACCGGGTCGGGTCAGCCCACATGGAGCCACCCGCGGCCCAATATCCAACATCTCCCACTTTGATCATGATGGGCTAGACCCAAGCAAGCACCATGTAAGAATTACACACAATTCATACCGGCAAATAGTTCGTGCGACCTGCGTGCATCAAGAGCTACAAAAGCTCTACATGGGAATTCAATCACGTGCGGAAAGAATCCACTACAAATATATGGATCATATTACTCGCAATACCCCAGACATCATCGGCTACCAGTAGTTATTTATCCGATCCCTAATCCTTCTAAGAGGTGAACTCGAGTTCAT